>NW_022985514.1:213167-505551 GCF_010093505.1 Neohortaea acidophila
GAGAAGTGAAGGAGAAGTGAAGGAGAAGTGAAGGAGAAGTGAAGGAGAAGTGAAGGAGTGCCGATTGAATTATGTCTGACCTCGCTCTATTACTACCTATGTACATACATGTACATGCATAACAGCCCTCTGCCACTCCTCAAGTAAGCCCCAACTTCGCAAACCACAGCGGATTCCCCTCCGTCGCAAGCCACGCAATGCCTAGACAGTATTAGCAATCAGCCACACACCTCACAAGACGAAGGGGAAAGTCACATACCAGCATAAACAACAAGCTTCGTTACCACCTCAACATCATAATGCGTCCGCGGCTTCTCCAGCGCCGAAAGCATGCGATGATCCTCCTTATCCCGCGCCGCATCCTTCGCCCTCGAAGCCTCATCGCTAACATGAATAGCAGGCATCGGAGGCGCAAGCAAGTCGCCTTTCTGCCGCCCATCCGATCGCGCCAGCGCAGGCGGAGCAGAAGACGACTTCCCGTCGGAGGAGGCGCCACCGTCTTCGGCGACGCTGGAGTCCGATTTCGTGCCGGGGGGACTGCGACTGCTGCGCGAGCGGGATTTGTTGCGTTCGTGTTGCCGGTTGGCGAGGAGTTCGCGGGCGTCGGCTTCGGATTGCGGGCCGACGGAGATGCGGCGGCGGCGGGGGTGGCGGAAGGAAGAGGAGAGCATGGAGGGGATGTCGGAGGCGGAGGGGAGAACGTTGTCGTCTTTGCGGAGCGGGGGGACGGCTTTGTAGTCTCTGTCGAAGGGGTGTTAGCAAAGTGGACAGCTGTGGTGGAGTTGAGAGTAGATAGACTGACCTTGCTTGCAAAAAGTAGCGACGAGGCATGTTGACGCCCCAATGGTCGATGAAGCGGAAGATGGAAGGGAGGGATTTAAGCAAGAAGGGCTTCATGATGGCGCGCCAGAGGAAGATGGCGATGACGCCGCCGACGAGGCGCGCGGCCGCTTTGAAGATGTCGGTGTTGGCGTACTCGTATAGTGGCGCGAGGGACTGCAGAGGTACAGAGCTCCCGGATAGACCTTGGCTTTTGGCGAGATGCCAGGTGCCGATCGATGTGCCCATCAATACACCTAGAAATGCCACGCTGTCGTCGAAGCAGGGGCAATTATCCGCAGGCTCGGGGTGGAATCTGACGGCTAGAGCGAGGACGGCAACCACGAGTGCTGGGTGGAGCCACGAGCCTTCGATCAGCCAGATGTCGATAGCGTTTCCATAGCGGATTCGGAACCAGGCAACGGCAGCGCCCAGAGTGGCACCGGTGGGGATGTCGAAGAAGCCGTGCATGCCGCAGTAGACGCGGCCCAGAGCTATGGAAGTGGCGTAGAAGTAATATCCGAGCCGTGCAAGCTCGTATGTCAAGGGGGAGAAGTCTGCCTTGGCAAGATGCAGCTGATATAGGCCAAATACCGCCACCGAAACGGCATTGGTCGTGTGAGTTGAAGGAAAGCCATACTCCAACGCCGCCGAGCCGGACATGGTGATACGCTGCAGTGGTGGTGAGAGTGGGCGTGGTAAGCAGACCAAGTCCTTAAGAGCACCGCTTAGCGACACGCCTAGAGCGAGCATGTGCGTGAGCGCGATTCCGAGGTCAGGGTGCCCGCACCAGAAGCAGATGGGCAAGAAGGTCATGAAGAAAGTGTGCGTGCCAAGATTGGCGGTGAAGGCAAAGTAAGAGTCGAGGAAGGGCGAGCGGCAGAGCTCCTGCAGGCGAGCGAGATACGGAGTCTCCCAGCGCACAATGGGAATGAGCCGGGTACGGAGTTTGTAGCGCCATGGAGGCAGTCTGCGCTCGTAGTGTGAGAGGGCGCGCAGGCCGGCATCGGGGTCGCGGTTGGGAGAGGGGGAGAAGCGGCGGAGGTGTGACGCCAGTTGGGCATCATTGGCAGCCGAGTCGGACATTGCACGAGAGCATCACCCGGGCTTATCGTGCAATGGATGGGAGATTCAGGGAGCCTGGGATGCCCGGTCCTGCGTTGCTACCGAGGCCTGGGGAAGGTCTTCATCTCAGAGTCCAGGAGTGCTTATTATCCGGCAGTGTTCCAAGGAGGGGATGGGTGTTGGGCGTGTAGATTGAGAGACGACGAATATCGAAGGGGATGTCGTCGAGGGTCAAGCTTCGTCTCTAGCCTCGGAAGTTCTTGGCGAGATTCCGAGGATGCGCGACTGAACTCGACTGTATTGTCACTGTCGATTCTTTGCTTAGAGTGTATCTGACCTGGCGTTACTCACATCGATTCAACTTCTATTCGAATCATTGAATAGCGATTGTTGAAATATGGGAGAACAATAGAGCCTCAGGCACCAAACATGTGATCGGCACGTGCAAGGGATTAGAGTTTGGCGTTGCTCGAGCAACGGCCGAGTGTTGTCCATCTTCATGTTCCCCCAATCCTCACCCCTCGTTGGCTGTGCCGCACATCAATTCTCCGACGCAGCATTCCAACCACGCAAGAAACTTATTCATCAAATAAGAGGCAGCCGAAAAGAAAGAGATAGGAGAAGCAGAACTTTCCTTCCCAGCCAGCTCTCTACATTCCACCCCCCTCCACACAGCCATGTCCGTGCAGGCCGTGCAGAACTACGACCACCTCCGCCGCCAAAACAGCTCGCGATCCTTCCTCGACCACCGCAGCGACAGCAGCCAGCGGCACTCCACCCGCGCCTCCGACGGCACAATCAACACCACCGCCAGCTCGAGCGCGCGCACAAACATCACCGCGCCGCCGGAGTACAGCAAGAAGTTTGTCGTCGTGGGCGATGGAGGCTGTGGGAAGACGTGTTTGTTGATCAGCTACTCAAAGGGTGTATTCCCTGAGGTGAGCACTTCCTCCGTTGGACGGGGCTGCTGGTCATCTGGTGCTCATTAATGTGTGCAGAAATATGTGCCTACCGTCTTCGAAAACTACATTACTCATGTCGAGCACAAGCCTTCGGGGAAGATGGTGGAGCTTGCGCTGTGGGATACCGCCGGACAAGAGGAATACGACCGATTGAGACCGCTGTCCTACCCTGAGACCGACTTGCTGTTTGTCTGTTTTGCAATCGACTGTCCCAACTCGCTGGAGAATGTGCTTGACAAAGTATGACATCCCCTACTCTCCCAAGCAGACACATGCACTGACCTCAACACCAGTGGTACCCAGAAGTTCTCCATTTCTGCCCCACCACCCCCATGATCCTCTGCGGCCTGAAATCCGACCTCCGCACCAAACGCACCTGCATCGAGCTCCTCAAAACCCAGGGCCTGACGCCCGTCACACAACAACAAGGCCGAGCCGTGGCGGATCGCATGGGCGCCATGTACATGGAGTGCTCGTCGAAAGAGATGACGGGCGTGCACGACATCTTCGACACCGCCATCGACATTGCCGTGCGCGGCCGCGATGATGATGTTGTGTACGCAGGAGGGGCGGGCAAGAGTGGTGGTGTCGGTGGAAAAGGCGCGCCAGTGAAGCGGAAGAAGCGGAGTAATTGCAAGATTCTCTGATCCTTTTCGCGCATGCATCTCTATCGTTTTTGCTTCCTTCACTCGCTTGCTGGCTTGTCTGAGACTCGCTCGTTGACAGTTGAGTGGCACTCCTTTAGGCGACGCGATTGACGCCACCCCCACGGTCATCAGGCACATCGGGTGCATGCGGTTCTTTTTGCGGGAAATGCGGCAGTACTTTATCGCCGGGCTCGTTCGTCGGCGTTGAGAGGGCAGGCGCGGGAAATATAGGTTGGAAGGCGTTGCAGGCTGAGACGGGCTGGATAGGTCACGGCTGTTGAATGAAATGCATCCATGTCATCTTCATGGTTCCGAATGGCGAGTGTCGGATCAGGCCTGCTCATCTGTCGCAGCCTCTTTGCTCTCCCTCGCTGTCGCGCTCTCGGGATCCTTGGCCATGACGTTCTCGAATTGGGACCAGAGACCCTCTACTTGGCCGAACTCATTGCCGACCTGGATATCTTGATCAGTATACGTGCTTGTATCATGCTTCACGTGCTTCACGCACTGCAATGACACCCTCTAGACTGCGATTCAGTTTGTTGATGTTCTGGAGCACGTTCTCGAGGCTCTGTCGCCGCGTGATTAGCGATGGCCATGCGCGTCCGTCAAGGGTGGAAAGTGGGGGCTCACATTGGCAACATCGGTCAAGAGGAGCTCGCGTTGCTGTTCGAAATAGCTCTTCTCGCCTGTGGAGACGGTGTTGGAGCTGGCCATGGTGAGATTTTAGATGGTGAGGTTGAAGCAGTGGAGGAGAGGGACATTGGCGCACGCGCCTGAACGTGTTGTGCTGCTTGACTCGGGATTCGGCGTGAGCCTCGGCATCTGACTCGCGTTCAGTCCTTCCATCTTCGCCAGCCTAGCTGCTCTCACTCCTCTCCTCTATTATTGCAATGTTCATGTCGTCGCATTGAATGCGTGCGAGTCCATTACAGCATCAACTCGGCCGAGCTTCCCATCATGGAGTTCATGACATCGCTCCAAGGCGGCCTAGACGATCAAAAACCCTCACTCTTCGAACTCCTCTCCGAGCAACAACTCGCATCTCTCATCCCGCCCTCCCTTCGATACCTACTCGCAGTCGCAACGCACAGAAGACCCCGCTACCTCCTCCGCGTCCTCAATTCCTTCGACGAACTCTACGCTCTCCTCTCCCTCGCGGTCGAGCGCTACTACCTCCGCTCCTATGGCGGCGGCTTCACCGAAAACTTCTATGGCCTCAAGCGGGAGCGCGTGCTACGCATTACAGGCGGGGAAGCGAAGAGGGCGCGGCTGGGCGCGCCGCATGAGATGAGAGAGACGTTGAAGCTGCGTCGCGGCGATGTGTGGAGGAATCTCGCCGTCATGGTCCTCTTGCCGTACGTGAAGAGGAAGCTGGACGAGTCGTATGATGTTCATGCCGCTTCGGTCAATATGTTGGGCCCGACATACAGAGATCGAGAGCAGTACCCTGTCGATGGCACTGTGCGGCAACGCATCATGTGGCTGTACAAATGGTTCTTGCGGACGGTGTATCCCAGCGTGAACGCGGCGTACTACTTCTCGCTTCTCGCATTCAACCTGGCATACCTCTTTGACGGTTCCAAATACCACTCTCCATGGCTCTGGTTGATCGGCACACGCATGCGACGGATGAACGAAGCAGACAGCCGAGCCAGAGCGCTCGCCGCACAGCCCAAACCCGCCGCCTCCACACCTGGCGCTCGCCCGGGCCAGACCAACTCCATCTTCAGCCCGCGCGTCATGACCCAGACGATCTACCCCAGGCTGCTCTCGAGTCTGAGTATCCTCCTACCCACTTCCATCTTCGCGCTCAAATTCCTCGAGTGGTGGCACGCCTCGGACTTTGCGCGGCAACTATCGCGCAAAGCAAACGAAGGCCTCGAACTCCCGCCCCCCATCATCTCCGGCCTGCCATCGCCTCCCAAAGCAAAGCGAAACAGTCAAGCAGCAGACGACAACGAGAGCAACGAAAAGCCCGCCTCTCGTCGCGACTCCGGCATCGAGCAACCGCCCATCTCATCCAAAACTCATCTCCCCATCCTCACCGTGCCTGCCCCAACGTCCGCCTCTTCTGCCGATTCCTCCAATACAGCAGCCGTCTGTCCAATCTGTCTAGGAGAAATGGTGAACCCCACCGCAGCCCAGACGGGCTTCGTATATTGCTACACCTGCATCTACAAGTGGGTGGATGGCTCGCATCCGCGACAGGAGGCTTTCATGGAAGGGTCGGCGGTGGGCGAGAAGGAGGAGGATCAAGGGTCGACGGAGGAGAGTGGTGGCGGTGAGAGTCGGGTGGGGAAGTGGGAGAGTGGGGTTGGGAGGGATGCGGTCACGGGGAGGAGGGTTCTGGGTGGCACTAGTGGGTTGAGGAGGGTGATGGTGTAGAGGGTCTCATCGATGACCCCACTCTGGCTGGACGAATGTATGGCGACGAAGGATGGCATCGACGCTGATTCATGTTTCCCTCGGCCCTGGGCCGCGAAGCTACACCAATGGAGCACGCACGCGAAATCAGCGTTGGGCCGGGCTACCCAGATCTCTCCACCTGGCGGAAATCAGAAATGCTGCGCTTCCCTCGGAGAGCTCTTGACTGCGTCCAATGCGCACATGCCGTGATCTGGAAGCAAGCTCCACCTGCCCTCGTATACAGCGGTCAGCCTCCATGAGGCCCTCCTCGAACCTGGCGTGGACCGCCTCGAACCCGAGACCACCATCGGCACGCCAACACGGCAGCAACAGCCGTGTCCTCGAAGCCTGCGGTGAAGCAAATGCAGTGCGCGTGTATGCGCAAAACGTGCGAGCGCTCTGGCGTGAGGCGCTTGTATGTAGCAGGGCTGGGAATCCGCCAAGCGCCAGCCGCATCTGCCTTCACCGACTTTCGCTCAAGCTTCACGCTGCCAACGCCCATACACTTTCACGACACCGCAGCGTCAAAACGCGGTGAGCAGAGCTCGCTAGTTGACGATTGACCCGAGGTTACACTCTCCAGAGTTTCCTCACTTCGTGACGAAGTGGAGAGCTGTCCATCTTGCTGCTTACACCCACCGCTCTGGCTTGCCTATGTAAGGTATATAGAGCTACACCCCAATTCGAATGCGCGACAGCGATAACGTCTCGCTCTTGCGCGCTGCCTTCTCAAGTCTGTCGATACCATGGCTCGCGGCCGCTACGATATCCCGCATCATCAGTCCAAACCCATCTATGGCCCTCCACGCCCACCGCTGTCCTCACCGTTGACAACGAGGACTAAGTCCTCACCGACAGTCTCGCGGTCGAATGAACCAGCCAGCCATTCTGCCGAAGGGCCGAAGCGCGTTACGATGTCTTCGTCGCGTTCACCCGATGGAGCTGAGTCGCGGGACGAGATGAAAGCAAGAGTCTAGACGTCGGGATTGGCGTCGACGGTGGTGCAAACTGTCGTCTGTAGACGCACCCTTCCCGCAGCAACGGGGAAATCGACGGTTTACGGTCTCATTGCAAACAATGGGGCGGCGAGTGCACACTATAGCACACAAGCTATGTTTGGATTATGATGCAATGCCGTGGTGGTCCGTTGTTGGGGGCTGGTGTTGGGCTGTTGGGAGGGAGAGTGTTGGAGAGGTCATGTAGGCTAGATAACAGGCTGAACACGAGACCTTTCATCACCAATACGCGTTGGTCGCGACCATGTCTTCTTGGTATCAATGCTCCTTGGTTTAGCTGTGCGCCAGACTACACCATGGCGGAGCAGACTGGACGGTGCGATGTCTGTTTCTGCACTGTCTACTCCGGAAAGGTGCATGACAACTCATATGAGACCGTCACGCACTAGATGCTAAGAATGACGAAAGTGAGGATGGCATTTGGTCAATGGCAACAAGAGCGTTCGCAGACGTTGTCTTCGTCGCCGCCACGTGCGTAGGGGAGACGTCTTGCATGCGTGCCATCCATTCTATAATTGGACTTGTCTTAGGCTGTAGGGCAGAAGGCGGATCGTATGTCCAGCATAAGTAATGCTAACAATACGAGGCTGATGACAAAGGGTGTGGTCAACTGGGTCGTTCACAACTCTGATCTGTCATCCGCAAGACGTCATGGCAACGACAACGTGACGGTCCCGAGCTGGCGGAAGTTGTCGGAGCGATGTTTTGAGAAACGTCCAAGACTGTACTGATGCAATGGATACGCGCGGGAAATGTTGATCGAGGTCATCCCCGGCCTCCGAAGCCGTGTGTATGAAGGTACCGACCAGGATCAAGGCTGACATCCGGGGACACGCATCTTATTGTCGGACCGCTCACTCATGATCTGTTGGCGAACCTGTGGTAAATGCCGGGAAATACTATTCCCCCACAAGCCGGTGGCAGACGGGTGTTGCGGGTAAGGAGGACAATGTAGTCAGCCGCCGGTGCTGACAAGAGATGTGTGTACAATATACACTACTCAGAGCCTGCACACCGCGACTCTCCGATGCAACCTCAGCGATAGACGACGGCAAGTTTCCGCGAGACACCAGCACCGTGTAATTCTTACCCAGCCATGCACACGTCGAGAATCGGCAATGCGACACGTCCATTCGTCGGCGGTAGGCATCGAATGCATCATGCACCCAGTCCGCGGGCCGGGAATACGCGAAAGGAGGACGCATGCCTGTCTCGCGTCTGGCCCGAACGCTCGTCGCTTGCAACGAGCAGCGGACCGAGTCTGTCTGCTCCCCGGGTCAACGATTAATTCGTTCGGACGGCAAAAACAGCTGCAGCGCGCAGTACGTACCCGCTCGCCGGCGGTCGGGATCTCGCAGACCGCCCTTTCTCCACGCTTTCCCCACGATCTGCGCGAGTGGGCCCGCCGGGCTGATGGAATCAGGCTGAACCGGGTGAAGTCGCGGAAGAAAACCGAAACCTGGGGCCCGGCGGACTGTCATCAGAAGATGATGACAGCATCGTCTATTTTTCCCGCCCTCGGGGGCTGTTTCGAGTTTCTTCCGGCGGGACGCGCGCAAACGCGGAAGGTGGAGGATGTGCGATGCATGTCGGTCGGCTCAGGACGGCGGTGTGGAAGGAAAACCCGAGTCGACTGGTATAAACATGCATGCATCCACCCTGCACTGTACATAGGTACCTTGTTCTTTTCCTGACCTATCGACGATTCGGCATCGGCTCGGCTGGGACTGATTGGGCTGCATGTGTCATACAGCCTGTTTTGGACGGTGTTTGCTTCCGCGTTCACCCTACGCCCTCGGGTTGCGATACGTGTGCATGTGCTTACACCGTTGCGACGTGTCGCGCTCCCCCCGGCCGCGTGTGTTGACTCCCGGGTGTCGAGCTACATAAAGGCGACGGTGTTGCCGCGCGCCTCCTTTGTCGAGTCACTGCTGCTGATCGACTTCCTACTCTGAGAGTCTTTACTTTCACGAGACGATACGATATCGTGCAAAGAAAGTCGAGACAATGTCTTTCACATCGAGCCCTGGCTTTACGCCTTTGGCCTCACCAGCGACCTCCGTCTGCTCCGCGCCACGATCCATACAATCCGTTACCAGCACGCGCAACGCAACTTCGGCGCCGATAGCCATCTACCATACACCTTCTCCCACCACCAACTCGGCATCGCATGAATACTCGTCATCGATGCTCAACAAGTCGAACAGCACTTCACGACCAAGCGCTTATGTCAGCGACGAAGACCTGCTCGGCGATGATGAAGTGGAATGCCTCCGCGAGGCCCCTCCACCACCACGCACGGCAGAACACTGGACGGCCGGTGTTGCGCGGCCCCTGCTGCCGCCGGTGGTGATGTCGAAGCCCCGTGTGACTTTCCATCATGGCCATGGAAGGCGCAGATCGTCGGTGTTGAGCATTAAGAAGCGGGGGTGAAGCCGTCGACGAAAGGATGGATTCGACTTACTATTGCCTTGTTGCATGATGCGACTGGAAGTGACGACTACCGACGACAATCAGCCATACGGATTGCCTCTGGCGATGCCGATGCTGACATCCAACACGTCGACGAAGACGTCAAAGTAGCCACAGACATGCGTGCACAGCACCTCATCAGGCTGGACTGCCGAGCGCTCGATCCGACCGATCTGCAGGGGCTGGCCGCATGTCTACTCGAGCAACACAGTCAACGAGGCCGAGAAGGAATGAGGACACGCGATTGCCAGGGCGAGACCAACGCGCAAGAACTCCCAAAGAAGGACAAGGATCACCGCCTCACCGCCCTATATGGCGCCACAATCACAAACGGGTTTCGCTGCGGTCCGCACCTTGGGGAATCTCGGAATGCGTGCTACGGACCCGGGAAGGCCGGGCCAGGGAGGTGTTCGAGAAGTCCTTGAATGCATGATGGATGCAGCGCGGTGCTCCCGCCTGCCTTTTGCAAGGATGCAATTCTTCTATTGGGCGCTGGGGATGAGTAGAAGGAAAAGGAACAAGGTGTGCGAGGCGGGCGGCTCCAGGTGATGGACCGGCAGATCGGCGGGGCTTGCAGAAAGTTTAAACCACCTCAGCGCGTAGAGACTTGATGTGAATGGACTTCTCGTTCCTCTACCCAAACTCATTCTTGGCTCGTCGCTCGTATGCTGTCTGCTGTGTTTTATGCATATGGTAAGATGAGTGTGTTGTGCAGGATGCATCTCGAAGACGTGGTGATACAGCAGAGTCATGGCTGGTATGGCGGGTTAATGAAGACGCGTGCAGCAAGCAGGCACACAAGAACGGCAGTCGCTTTTCATGCAGACCGGGCACAAGTATCCAGTACGGTCCCCGGCGGCGCCTGGGATAGCCCGGAATGTATTGCCGTCGTCACATCTGATAGGAGCTCAAGGGCCATCAACATGTTCCGCGTGTGACAACGTGACCGCTGTCATGAGAGGCGCAATGCGTGGGAACAGGCCAGCCAGCAAGGGCCCGGCGTCCCAAGGCGTTGGAAAGTGCGCGTGTTCGGACGGGCGCACAAGCATGAGGTCTGCGAATGTTGACCGCCACCGTCATCTCGAGTCGCACACGGTCTCCGAACGGGCCACCCTCCCCAAGCCCAGATGAGATCCACATCGGTGTTGTTTCGAGAAACGGCCGACCAATTTACCCTCACCACGCCAGACAGGCAAAGATGAACAGATTGAACGATGGTTGAATGATTGACGACCGAGCAACACCAACCGGGCGGCGTCAGGCTCGGTGGATGTATTTTTGGGCGGCATTTAGAGTTTGCGCCGTCGCCCCGGCTCCGACCTATCAGCTTCCGCCCGCACTCGCCCACCTCATCTGCTCTGCAGCTCGCTCGTCCAATGCTCATGCCCGACCAACCACCCCGATCACTGTGCATGTGAGACAGAGGGGATGGCGGATGATCGTTGTCCACCCAGCACGCCCTCAAAATCTCGCTTTTCCACCGCCCGCCAACGAATGGTAAGCCCGTTTCTCTCCCTCGGCCCTCCACTGGGCCTCCTTTCCTTCACCCATCTCCTACCTCCATTCCAGCATATCCCCTCGTCATCCCTGCTGCTACTGCTTCTCTTCCTGCGTCTGAGTTGGCTGGGTTGGGACCAGAGTGCTGTTGTCGAGCTAGCTTGTTCCCTGACAGCTAGCCGCCGGCCCTTCCCAACTACTCCGTCACCGCGCTGCTACCCGCACTCTCCTACCTCCTCACTACGTACCTCAACGCCTCCAACATCTTTTGCCTATGCTGTTGGCAGCCGGCATCTCCTCGCTCGTTGCCCACTGCACACCCACGCATCTCGCCTCCACACGAGCGGTTGCATGTGCCACCACCACTACTGTACTCCCCCGGCACCCCAATTCGTGAACGGCGGGGCCTTAAGCGCGAGGCCTGTTGGACTCTCCCACCCGGCCACACAAGCTTTCCTCTTTTAGCGCGCATGCGACGGGTACGTATCACCTTTGTCCTCCAGAGCACTACATAGTCCTTCCGCCCTGCTCCTGCTCCAAGCGGAACCAAAGCCTCGACCCTCCCCCGCACTCACGCCGCACCCCGCTGGTCGGGTATCCATGGCCATCATCACCACCGCCGCCTTCTCCACCGCCAGTACTAACCCTGCTCGCCCATAGTCATCATGGCGTCTTCGTCCGGAGGCGGCCTTTCGAGGAAGCAGTCCCTATCCTCCACCGGCAAGCGCTCGCTCGGCAAACTCTCCTCCGCCAGCCATCGACAGACTCCACCGCCCACGACCCTCACGCCCGACAACAGCGATGCGCCCTTTGAGCCGTGTGCAGCGACCGCTTCCTTCCTGCTCTATGCGCAGCGAAACCGCGTGCTCGTTGTCCACCAAGACACCCTTGCGATAGAAAGGCGCTTCGACCTCCATCGGGAGGATGTGGTGTGGATCGCAGTGGATAATGTGAGCGAAAGAGGTCAGGGCCGGTTGGCTGTCAGCTATGACGCTGGCAATACCGCGATCGTCTGGGATATATTGACCGGTGGGGAGATTGCGCGCTTCTCCGCATATGAGAGTATCAGAGCCGCCAGTTTCATCCGCAACGGCAACATTGCATTTGGTGAGTTGATGTATAAGATCTTTGTTGATCGCCGCGCATCGCTAATGAATACGGCGCAGGTAATGACCACGGCAATATCATCTTGTTTGAGCCGTCAACCTCGGAACATGTCTCGGCGCGGACGATTTACGATGCCATCACGGCCATTGCGCCGTCTGCTGATTGTCGAACATTTGCGATTGGGTGGGTAAGCTCGAATACCGCGTTGAGACAGGACTGACACAACGATGCAGATACTCGAACGGATCTATCCTCATCGCAACCCTTCAGCCTTCATTCACCATAATACACACTCTGACCACCACCCGAGCTCCCTCACGAATAACTGGTCTTTCCTGGCATGGCTCATCCTCCAAGCAAAAGACCGACATGCTCGCAACCCAAACTGTGGACGGGGATCTTCGGGTCTGGAGCATCCCCAAAGCCCCGCTTCACGAACCGCCAGTCATCATTCGAGTCCTGCAGCGCGCAGAAAGCCAAATGCCAAGTCTTTGCTGGTTTGCGTGGTCGAAGAATGGGCGAATCGTCCAGTTCGCGGACGGGTAAGCGTGTTCGTTTGTTAGGTCGTGCGCAGACTGACTGCTAACCTGCAAATCCAGCGAAACCCGAGCTTGGGACGTGCGAACCAAAAAGGTGTCATGGGAATACGTTCCAACTGTCGAAGGTGTGACGGGGATAACAAACTATGGACCCGGCGCCACATTGTTCACTCTCAGTCGCGATCACGGTGTGCAGCAGTACGACATCAACCCGATGGGCCAGCCGAGCCTCGTTGCAAGTGCGAAGCATGTGCCTTCGAATACGCCGCCAACACCACCCCTGATTCTCGACGACCGCGCAAATTTGTACTCTCGAAGTCGTGGTGGACGCGGCGATACTCCCAGTCTGCCTGCAGTGTCGGATACCGGAGAGAGCAGTACAGATGACGGATTACCCAGATCACCTCGCCTCAGACTCGGCAGACTGGAAAGTCTTGACCCTCTGGATGACGAGCTTCGAGATGTAGTCATGCCCCTAAGTCCCAACTCGAGTCGGACCTCCTCCGTGAGCTCCAAATCATCCGGTGGCCGTCGACGGGATCGGAGGTATCTCTACGACAGACCGGATTCCTCTCGAGCCCCTAGTACTACCGGCCCATCAACGGAATTCTCCCTCGGCACTCCGTCGTTGAAGCAAGGCCACGATAGCATGTCCATCAAATCCGTGTCTTCACTGCACTCCAACTCGCGCTACCGATCTTCACAGCTGCGTAATCAGGTGCTTCGAAGCTCGGAGGAGTCAAGACACACTACCAACGTCGACCTCTTCCCACACGCTCGGGCACGGCTAAAAGACGTTCCGTTTCGGACGCCGCATTACGGCAACGTCGCGAGGACGCCGGAACTCCTCCAGCGCGAGATGTTGAGCGTCCTGTTCGGATGGAATGACACGGCTCGCAGCTTGATCCGCGACGAGATGTCAAGGCATAAGTCGGGCTCGGTAGTGCCAATATTCCTGGCCAAGTGGCTTGGAGAAGTACCGAGCTCGACGATGCCCACATCAAGCTCGGACATAGGAGCCACGACTGAATGGATGATGCTCGCGCTGAACGGTCTCAGCGGTATGACCACGCAGAAGACGGTGGGGGAGACTTTCGCTCAGCGCTTGCTGGAGAGGGGTGAAGTGCACCCCGCCGTGGCCATTCTGCTCGGGTTGGGCGAGTTCAACGATGCGATTGAGATTTACGTCGCGCAGAAATGCTGGCTGGAGGCCGTCCTCCTCACCTGTATTACCTGCCCAACGGACTGGCAGAGGATTTCTCATCTGATCCGGAAGTGGGGCGAGACTGCGGTGCAGGGAGGGCAAGCGGAGTTGGCAGTCCGCTGCTTCTCCTGCAACAGCATCGAGACATCGGAGCCCTGGTTTTCCCCCCGAGCACAAGATGCGGCTTACACTGCGCAACAAGAGCGTCTGACGCGGCCGCCAAGCGCGGGACCGCCACTCACCAGTCCGCCACTTTCTCCTCCCTCGCGATCTGGCTCACAAAGACTGGCACAGAAGAATGCTTCTCTCAAGCTCATCACCAGCTTCGGAGACAAAGGCGTACCGCTGAGCATGGACGTCCCGACACCGATGAACGCTATGGGTGTGACGCCCATCGCGCAGTCTGCTCTCCCATTCTCCGCCCTGAGTCCCGGGGGCCAGGACGTGTGGCAGCAGACTCGAGTCCGCGGGTTCCGAGACCCTTCTTCTGCGAGGACTGCTACTCCGGGCGGGTTTGGCAAGACCAGACTTCCATCGAGGAGCGACATTGAGCGGGCTAAGCAAGAAGCAGCTAACATCAATACTCCGATTACAGCTGCGCGTGACGCGCCTCCGCAGCTACCAACAGCCAACAGCCGCAGGACGTCATCTCTCGGCAGTCTCAGCTTGGGTGATCTAGCGACCGCTCGAAAGACGTCCCAGTACAGCGACCGTCTGGCACCCGACACTGCAAGTCAAAATTCTGGCCACCTGCCTTCGCCTTCTGCCGGAGCATTCACTCGCTTTCAAGGAGATCCCCACACTCGCCGGACTACATCCCAAGAGCGCAAACCCGATGGATTGGCTGTACAGATTGTGGAGACACGATACATCAGTACGAGCTCCGGCCATCATGCGGGTTCCACGCATTCCAGCAGGGCAAATCCCATAAGTCCCGCGAGTACCTCGAAGAGTGCTAAAGCCCGATCCATCGATGAATATCTCGCCGGCGTGGACGAGGCTCGCGAGCAAGCGCGCGAACGACGAACGCACAGCAAGCACCGAGATGGAAGTCGGAAGCGCGATGGCAGTCGCAGCAGTGCGAATCGCCGGCGTGAACCTTCGGAACCTCGCGGTCGGCATCATCAGGTACAATACATCCGGCCTGCCAAGCGCTCTCCTTCCTCCCCTGTGCCCATGTCACCGGAGGAGATTCTGTTGGCGACTCAAGCTGCGAAGTCGAGGCTTGCCGTGCCGGAACCTGCAACGTCGGAGGATGAGAATTTCTACAAGGTTGCGTCGCCCATTGATGGCCCGCAAAAGGCTGACGGCAATCAAGAAAAATTGGAGGCGCGGGTGATGGCCGATGCGGAATATGAAGCCAGTCGCGGGAAGAGCGCAGGCCCGGCACGCTCGCGAGCTGACAGCGCTCGAGGCCGTGCTACAGATCGCAGGGCGAATTCTCAGGGCCGTTCACCTTCTCTGCCGCTCCTGAGGCCAGCAGAATCCCAAACAGGCCATGAGCAAGATGAGACGAACAGCGATGGACGACGAGTGCGTCTCCGGGCTGGCAGTCAGACGGTCGGTGGGGAAGGCTGGGAACCGCCGGCCAGATCTTCTAGTCGGAAACCTGCTCACATCGACGATCCTATGGGTGTGAATGCATCCACAGTGAGCCACAACAGCAGCTTGCCGGATAAGTCCTTGGCTGGATCGACACTATCTACAGCAACGGACAACAGCACTTCGAGGCCTCGAGGCCTGACTAAAGCCCTCGCACAAAAGGAGCTTGAAGAGCGTCGTTTGTCGCTGGCCCGTCGACCGTCTGCGCCTGCGATTCCCCTGCCAGGTGAAGCATCGACTTTGTTAGTGCGGCCATCCATGTCGCCGAGGTCGAATACAGACATTGGCAATGCACTCACACGATCGCAGACCGTTGATCCGGACCAGATGTCTCGCTATGGTAGGAACGCCGCCCCGATTGGCCTTCCCTCGACGCCACGAGCCATGCGACATCCAAGGTATATGGCTGGAGATCCGAATGAGCGTGAAGGCACCCCTCCCGTGCCAGACGTCCCCGACAGCGCCAGCAATCTCTCCTCGCTGGGAAGCAGTCTGAGCCATGTGTCCAACTCGCTCTATGCGCCCTCCAACCTGACATCCAATGTGACATCGAACCTCACCTCCCACCTTACATCGAATGCATCGTACCTTGCATCCCACCTCAGCTACGATACCAGCTCCATGCTCTCCTCGAATCTATCCTCGAATCCTCACATCTACGACGAGGACAACATCGCTCCATTGCTTCCTTCCACCGTCTACAATCAGAAGGCGCCTCTGCGCGCGGCGTCCGCTCCCCCGGAGAAGTCGAGCGTGCATCCAGCGTACAACCCCAAACTCCCACCGTCCACTCGCAAGACTTCCTACGTTCGGAAGATACTGCCGCCCGACACTCAAGGGGCCAATGCAGCGGCCGTGACCAGTATCGATGAAACACTGGCCGGCGCCGGAGATCAACAGGTCGTTTTCATCACCAACGATTCAGACGCCCCTCCCATTCTCCCCGAACTCCAACATCTCGCCGATCCGCCGCCGCCTCCTCCGCCGCCTCCACCGAAGCAACGCCTCCCTCCACTCAACACGCAATACAACAGCTCTGGTGTTATCAATATCGCTATTGACGACAATCAACCTAGCTCTGCCGTCGAGCCTGGACCACCGCCACCGCCACCCCTCACCCTCCCATCAACCACTTACCCCCACCCAATGGACCGCGCAATGACCACGTCTCCATCCGGACCACTTGAGCGCGCCACAACCGCATCGCCCAACACCCACCGCCGCGGCCGCGGCTCCGTAACCGGCTCCGTGACCGACGCCTTCGGCTCCCGCTTCCGCGACTTCAGCGAGCGCATGCGGAGCACTTCCCGCAACCGCACGAACAAGTCGCCAGCGGAGTACAGAGCGCCGACCCTGCCGTACGAAAGCGTGGTGCCGCCTATGCCGTCTTCGTCCTCCGCTGCGTATCAGCAGCATCAGCGGAGGGAGAGCGAGAGGGCGAAGAGTCCGTATGAGCAGGCTATGGCTATGCAGCAGCAGCAGCAGCAGAGACTGCCGGCCGTGGACGGCACTATGGTCTTGAAGGAACATTCTATCCCGCCTTCGACCTTGCCGCGCAGTTCGAGTGCGCAGGGATATGGACAGGTGAAGGGTGGCGGGGCGAAGGAGAAGGAGTTGAGGGCGAATATGCCGCCTGAGACTTTGCAGCAGGGTGTTTATACTGGGGAGGAGGCGGGGTTTCTGTGAGATGTGGGATTTGAGGAGATGTTAGAAGAGTCTGACGTACTGGGTTGCTCGCTGTTGAAGGGTCATTCAGTGCACTAAGTCTGGCTGGCGGCATTCTGTCATCGACTTTAGTCGAGGCGAACATCAAGGATCAGAGAGGGCAAGGCTTCAGAGCCTGTACGGCTTCTTTTCGGTAGTTGGAGAAGTTGTATTGTACCAACCTGATCACCGTGGATCTTTCAGCTCTTATTAGATATCTGTTTGTGCATTCACTTCAGAACCCGTCGGGACTTGGAGGGGTACGGCATGTGACAATACAAGAGTGAGAAAAAACATCAAAAAGTGAACGTCGCCGCCCACAGCTGATCCCCCGGCCCTCTCACTCAAGAGAGGACACTCCACAAGCCCCCCGCCGACACAATTATGTGCAAGCGGTGGATCAGCGCCTAATTCATTTCGTTCGAACTCGCGTTCTCGGCGAAATATTACAAACCCTTTGGATTCGACGCATTGAGGTACTAGATTTGGTCTTTGACCACTTGTTCCCTCAAGGTGGTTATGCAGGGCTGGTGAATGTTTATATGTTGACGTTTCCTGCTCGGTGGAACTTCGGAGGTTTCACGTGAAGAACGGGATGCATGCGCGAGAGTCCTCTCCTTGCTCACCAGACATAGCGCGTCAACCGATTGGTAGGAGGCTGAGGAGGCCGAATCGGGCAGGTAGATTTACTTCCGGCTCGGCCCACCTGGCGAACCCTAAGCTCCTAACCCTAGCAACTGCCTCCATCTTCGACGACACTTTCCAACAAAAGGTAGCCACGACAACCCCAACACCCCCACCGGCTCCCGCGGTCAACATGCCGCCAAAGATCGTAGCGAAGCCCGCCGACCGCACAGGCGGAGTCTTGCCGGTCAACGCAGCAGCGCGAGCGAAAGCAAACCGAGCACCTGCGATCCGATTGAAGCTCGAAGTGCGCCGTCTCCCTCCCGGTCTGACGCTGGTGGAGTTTGAAGAGATCTTGGGAGAAGAATGGAAACTGGGCAACGGCAAGGTGGACTGGAGGGAATATCGACAGGGCAAGCTGCGGCCTGCTGGTTCGGGCAAGGTGCTCGAGCAGAGCCGGTGCTATTTGCATGTGGTGAATGAGGCATGCGTCAAGGAGTTCGAGACGCGCTTTCTGGATGTCGCGTTCCAGGATAAGGCGGGGACGTGGAAGAGCGCGGAGTTGAAGAACCTTTCCCCTGCTCTGGGCTTTGCGCCGAACCAGCGCACGCCGCTGCAGCATCCCAAACAAAAGGCGGATGTGCGGCAGGGGACGATTGATCAGGATCCGGATTTCATGTTGTTTCTCGAGGCGGAGACACAGCCGATTGTCAAGCCGCCTTCGCTTGATACTGTTGGGTTGGAGAAGGCGGGCGAGAAGAAGGAGATCAAGACTACACCGCTCATTGAGGATTTGAGGGAGAGGAAGGCGAATAAGGCGAGAGCTGCGCAGGCTAAGGCGGAGAAGGATAGGAAGGGTGCGAAGGGCAAAGAGTCTGCTGGCAAAGACGGCGGGAAAGACGGACAGCAGGGGAAAGTCGAACAAGCAGCCAAGGATGCGGTAAAGGTATTGAACAAGCAGGCTGGCAAGCAGCAGCAACAACAGACACCACAGGGGAAGGGCGCTTCTCCGACGAAAGGAAGGAAAGCAGCGGCTATGGCTACAAAACAACAGCAGGCTACCTCGTCCCAAGCCACGCCAGCTGCACCAGCTTCTGCCTCGCCGCGGACGGGTCCGAATACAAGACAGAGAGGCAACGCAGAGGGCATTAAGAAGATGCTTCAAAAGGATCTCGGGATCAAGCCGAAACCTTCGCAGACACAAAGCCCAACATCGGCTACTTCAGCAACACCAGCATCAGCAACAACACAGACCGGCCCAACCACATCCACCGCTGCATCAACATCCACACCCACGCCCTCGGACTCCAAACAACAACCACAACAACCAACCCAACCCCAAACAAAAGCCTACCTCAAACACGCCAACCCCTCGCAGGGCATGACAGAAATGCTCATCCAACAAGCCCTATCCAACGCTTTCGGCGAAGTGCTCAGCGTGACCATCGATCCGCGCAAGGGAACCGCCATCGCCACTTTCAAATCCCCTGAAGGCCTGAAGAAGGCGCTCGAGGCGAAGCATGTGCCTGTTGCGGGTGGGGCGGTGGAGGTTTTGGAGTTCAGGGATAGGGGTGGTGCGGCGGGGTCTGGGGGTGGGAGAGGAGGGTTCAGAGGGGGGAGGGGTGGGAGGGGTGGTGGACGGGGTGGTGGGGCGCAGAATGCGGCGGCGGGGGCGAGTGCAGTTGGAGGGGCTTCGGGAGGGGCTGCGGCTTCGTAGGACGGTGGAAATGCACGCTGATTCATTCGGCCATGATTGGGCGTGCACGTGCTACCAAGCTTTGGTCATGTGAAAAAGTGGAGACGCGCACTTCTCATCTCTCAACTTCCTTCTCCTTCCAACCACGGCTTTTTCTGTCCATGCACGACTTGATGGGAAGCCGCGACATCATGGCGGAACACGACGCAGTGGAAGGCCACGACTCGAACAAAGACTGCGACTCAAACAAAGACCGCGACTCGGACAAAGGCCATGACTCGACTGAAAGCAGCCCAGTGACTCGCAAGAAGCAGCAC
This sequence comes from Neohortaea acidophila, assembly GCF_010093505.1. Taxonomy (NCBI): domain Eukaryota; kingdom Fungi; phylum Ascomycota; class Dothideomycetes; order Mycosphaerellales; family Teratosphaeriaceae; genus Neohortaea; species Neohortaea acidophila. The sequence goes on from NW_022985514.1 coordinate 232,848, forward strand.
AGGGCAGGGAGGAAGAAGAAGACGTTGAAGAAGTGGATGCAATCGTATGTATCGCCGCACCTCGATGCTGAATTGCAACATCACTGACACGCGAGTCCTCGCCTGCCAGTCTCCCACAAGAGCTCTTCGATAAGATCTACGACCTCACGTTCAAGCTACCGGCCCCAGGTGTTCGCGAAATCGACGAGGAGTACACACCACCGGTCATGCTTCAAATTTCGACAGAGACGAGGGATGCGTTCGCCAAAGCATACTACGGCAACGGATCGCAGTTTCGCGTCAAACAAGCCATCGCAAAGAAATGGTTGACATCTCTTCTCCACAGACCTACGGATCTCACCCTCATACTCAAACTCGTCGTTCGTTTGCCCGAGTCGCTCATTCCCTCCTCATGGTATTCCTCCACTGCCCTTCATTGGGGTGTCCTGGAATTCTGCACCGGGAAAGGTTGGGAAGAATTCCTTCAGGAAGTTGCGCGAACTGGAGAAGAGGAAGATTTGATATGATATAAGTCCAGCCTTTTCGACTAGAGGTACCATGCTACGCCCAATACCAGCGCTCGCGCCTACCTCAGGGCAGTCCTTCCCCTGTTGGAACTACGATTCGACCAAGGCGTTCAGACTGTTGACAGAAGATCTGATCTCGGGGCGGAGGTTCTCGTTCAACGGAGACAATAACCAGAAGGTGGATAGTGAGGTGATAGCCTGGGCGGAGGGACTCGTGGGGACGTGGAGATACGTGGTTCACTTTGCAGACAGTGACCTTGTGTCACGCGTCAGACAAAACATGATCATTTGAAATAGTGGGGCTTATATGTGCTTTCTCTCTCACCTTCTTCTCACTCACTTCTTGCTCATTCTCTTCTTGCTCCGTCACTCACCTTCTCTCCCTCTCTCTCCCCCTAACTTCTCACTCGCCGACACTTTCTCGGACACCATCACTCTCAAGATGGACAAGAACAAAATGGACCCCGAGGAGCAGAACAAGATGCTGGAGGATGGACTGTACTCGTGCGTAGCGTCGAATACACTCACCCCTGAAAGCTCCAAGTCTCGTGTGCTAACCTTCCCCATCTACCAGCCTGCCCCAAGAGCTCTTCAACGAAATCCGCAAGCTCGTCTTCGAAGCACCTTCAGGAACCCGAGTCATCGACAAGGACTACAAGCCGCCAAGCTCACTGCAAGTGTCGAAGGAGACGCGAGAGGTCTTCGCCAAGACGTACTACGGCAACGGATCTGTGTTTGAAATCGAGAAGGCCGTCGCAGAGAAATGGATTGACACCATACCTATCAAGCACACCGATCTCATCCAAGAAGTGAAGATTGTGGGCCCTGGATATGAAGCACCAGTGGAGCACGGGTACACGGACGGCAGGTTGGTACGCGCACCACCCATGCACCACGAGTTTCCAGGCCGTGAATGGTTCGTCGAAGCAGCAGCACGGGTGGTGTATGATGAACAGCACGGCTCCAAGTCACGCATCCCGACCAAGGTAGCCAAGAGGCTGGGCTACGACGAGAGAGCGTCCTCGGTCGGCCGGCACACTTTCAGGTGCCTTAACGCACCTCCCATAACCCCGTCCCTGGCTATATTTGGCTTGGGGTTTCGGCACCATCTTCGCAGTATCGATCGGAGTGGTTAGAAAGGGCAGATTTGGTCCTCGCGAAACTTACAGCGGCTTTTCGCAACTGAGCACAACCACGGTCATGCGGTGGAAAAACACATTTCCGCTCAGAGATAGAACGACTTTGCATGCTCTGGGGAGAGAGGGATTGGAAATTGCGACACCAGAGCGAGGATGGCGAACGATGCATCTTACAGCCCGACACCGAATGCACCACTGCTGCTGGGCCTTCATTTTTGTGAGCCACAGCAAGTCTCGACCGACGAGATTTCTCCCATTTGTTCCATCGGCAGAGCATAAGGTACTCTGTCTTGCACACTTCACAACGAAGCTTGTGGCGTCCGGCATGATCGAGCAACGTCGTAAAGATCGCGACGCTGGTTGTGGACGACACACCCCGCCCAGCCGCTGCGAAGGGACAACATGATGCTTCACATTCCACCCTGCATATCAGCTTTCGGTCAGCCAGATGACGGCCTACAGGGTATTTGATAAAATGTCGCGACTCGGCGCCGTCGAGTAAGTATCGACATATCACCTTCTCTGATTGCTCCATTCTATTGTCTCGCAACTTGAAGTCTTTCGGTCTTCACCATGCGTGAGAGGTTCCCGGAACTCCAAACTCCTCGCTAAATATGTCATGCCTCGTTCCTCGTACCTCAAAGACCGACGAAGATCACCCCAACGTCTTCATCTTCTTTTTCTTGGTCTTATCCGTACTCCCCTTCTTCTGAAAGTCCCGCCAACTATCAATTCTCTTCTCCCTCGTCTTCTCCCAATCCTGCTCATGCTCTCTCTTCCGCTTCCGCTCCTCCAACTCTTGCTCTTCCTTCCTTTGCTGCCGCCCCTCCTCCTGCATCTGCGCCTTCATCTGCCGTCGCCGCCGCTCCTCCATGTCCGCCAGCACAACCTTGATCATCTCCTTCCACGCTTTGATGAAGTTGACATCGGGATCTTTAACCTCCTCGCTGTCGACGGTGAGTTTGCGTTCGCGGATCAACAGCATGCGGGCGTCGGCGATGGCTTCGTCGAGGTTCGCGCGCTTCTTTTCCTCGAGCAGGGTTTGGTAGGCGATTGCTAATCGGTCGAAGGCGTCGGGTGCTTTGGGGTTGGAGGACTTGTCTGGATGGATGAGGAGGGATTTCTTGCGGTAGACTTTCTTGATGTCTTCGTCGGGCACGCCGGGTTGGAGGTCGAGGACATCGTAGGCGTTGGCACGGAAAGCTTTCAGGATGCGTTCGATTTCCGAGTCCTGCTGTTGTGTTAGTCTAGCTCGAGGCAAGCGGCTGTTTGCGGGCAAGGCACCTTGTCGAACTCTTTGGACTCTTTGTCCAGCTCTGCGAGGAGGTCGGCATCGTCCTCCGCTTGCTCTTCACGTAGCTTGTCGAGGTTCTTCTCGGGTTCGCCCATGATGTCGAATGAGGCCTTACGAACGGGGAAGGATAAGCACAAAAGAGTGCAGGTCGACGGGCTGCGGTCAGGTTGGACGGCATCTCAATTGGGTTAGGCTGCGGGTCCAGCCGGGCGGGTGCTTCCCCTTCCAGCCTTCCACACGCACACTTTTTCTTCACTCCCTTCACCAATGACCTCGAGCAGTGCCGTCTGCCATTCAAAGCAGCCCAGGATGAGCAGCACCATGATCCAAAATCTACACGCTCTTAACATCCTCCAAGAGCCAGATGTCATGTGGAATGGCTAGCCACCGATCTGTTGTGCTTGAAGAAGTGCAGCTTGTCCCGTTCATCCAGCATCTTCTGGACTGCCACGTCCAGTCATGTACTCTGATCGTATGCTCGACGCGGGAGTCATTCATGACAGGACTCTCCTCTGCCGTTGCCAAGCAAGGCCGTCCCGTTCACAACACAGAGGCTAATGGTTCATCTGCTGCAACCGATACGTCTACACATCAGCTCTCCAACTCGCCTTGGAGCATCCCGACTCTTCGTCTACTAGCGTCTTCTCGCACTATCAAGCTGGCATTCTGTCCGGATGTCCCTCACTTACGCGCGTATCTAGCCTCCTACGCTTGCACACAGTCGATGAAAGCAGACGAGGGCGCGACAGCTACTAACTCGACTTCCTCACCCTCGCTTATAGCGATACTGAACCCTCTCCAGCTTCACAGGCCCACCTCGGCGTTCTCCGCGCAAGGGCTGAATCGAACTTTCGCCGTTGCGATCGAGGCTGCTTATCACTCTGGAAGACGGCTGATCTTCGCTGAATGTGCTGTGGGTGATGGCAACGAGGCCGCCCACGATACCGACACTGAGGAAGAGGCGCTTGCGCTGGCCCATTCGCCCTCAACCAATCCTTGGGATGAAGAAGTCTCGATTCTGAATGTCACCACCAAGACCTTCAGCGCCGGGGAAAGGGGATGGGTCGGACGTACAGTCAAAGTGCGCACGATTGCCGAGCGGTGGTGCGAAGTCCAGAAGCTGCCTGCAACGGACCTCTGGTAATACGCCATCACGGGACCATCACTTGCAAGAGCCCAATCAGCCAAGTGGCAAAGGTACGCAACTTCCGTCTTTTCACGCACACCCCATCCAATGATGAATTCTCTTCACACAGACCTGTTCTGAACAGCCATGTGGAACACTTATTATTCAAGCTCAACAGTCTGATCTTGCCCCTCCTGCTTTAACATCTTTTGCTCTTTCCACCCGCTGAAGAATGCCATCTTTCTAACATTCTTCTCGGCTCACAGGTATATCCGAATCAGAGAAGCGCAGCCTCTTCGCGCCCGCATTTGCAGAGATACCTCGCAAAGTCGGAATATATCTCTAGAGATCTGAAAACATCAAAGATCACACACCGACTCTGCTCAATCTTTCCCACGCCATTTACTCTCTCCCGCGTATCACGAATGAGACGAGCGCAGCTTCTACACGCCTTTTGCTGTCCCCCGGTGTTACGAATCACGCAAGAGCAGCGTCTTCGCCCACACTTTGACGGAGATGCGGCGAACAGTAAGATAAGTTACGTAGAAAAACTTTCATTGCCAAAACTAAACACTTTGCCTCTGTGTATCCATCTCCAGCCCCTCCCCACCCTTTCCATACCACCAAGAACTCATAAGCGCAGCTTGTGCACCGACCTCTCCGACGAAGATGCGGTGAGCAGCCATAAAAGCGACGCAGAAAGCCACCCATTACCAAAACTAAACCGTCTGCCATTTCGTATCCATCTCCATCCCCCCTTTTCCCTCCTCCCACACCTCCAGGATACCCCTACGCCACCCATACGTCATCGCCAATACGAAGCTCAGATGCAGTATCTCACTTCCCTTGCCACCAAGCAGTCGAAGTAGTCATGTTGGCGCGTCTAGCGCTCGCCAACGACTCCGGCACGATAGTGGTGATGAGCTTGGTGGCCGTGGTGGTCGGCATCGTCAGCTCCTCCTCCCAGACGCGTTCGGCCCACTCGGGGATGGTGGTCATGGTGGCCACCCACTCCGATCGGATCTCCCTCCACCACACTTCGGAGCTCTCCGGGGGCGGCAGGGTGCGGGGGGGAGTGTCGGTGTATGTTGCGATGGCTGAGCCGGGTTCTGGATAGATGGATGGATGTTAGTGTGGAGGTTGGGGGTTGGGGGATGGGGTTGCGTTTGACGCACGCCACATTGAATGCCACCAGTCCAGCGTTGTTGATTCTTTTTTGTGCTTGCCGTGCTTGCCGTGCTTGTGCTTGTTGTTGTTGGCTTGGACGAGCAAGATGGCTGATAGGAGGAGGATGAGGATGGTCAGGCGCGCCATGATTGTTGGTTGTTGGAGGATTGAGAGCAGGTGATGGATTGGAGTAGAGATGAAAGTAGCTGAAAAGATGAGGAGAGAAGAGAGCACTTATTTATATTCAGGAGGAGAAATTGACTCTCGTTCCTTATCACAGCGATGTCGCCAAGCTCCCTACCATTTTCGCTCATTATACGGTGCGTGATCAATCCAATAAAGGTTCCACGTGGTGGCAAGAAATGAAAGGTGGCGGAGTGACAGACTGCAGAGCCCGGGCACTGGTGCCATGTCTCTGCGTCGAAATCGTAGCTATTTGGTCCCACCTTTGAATGGCAAATCCTTACGCAGATCCAGTCGGGCACGCGCGAATGTCATGTACATGTAGGTGGCGACTGATTAGAGCAGTGTGGTAGACTGGGCAATATGGAGCTCAGTGTGCGGGTTGCGAACCATGTAGGGAAGCTAGTCGACACAGGCTCGAAAGTATTGGCGGGAGGATCGATGGCGATTTCGCCTCTCTGCATGCTCTGACATTTGGACTGGTACAACGGAAATCGGATGTCCTCAAAAGACATGTCCAGCGCGAGAAGGCGAGCCGTCGGGGGGGGCAGATTCTGACAGCAGCTCGCTCCAAATGAATACATCTGAGCCAAAATCGAAAGTGTGCGTGCTGGAAAGGCTCAACTTGTGGATCCTTGACCTTGACATCGAGAATACTGGTCGAACCACAGTTGCAAGAAGGGTAGAGGTGAGAGAGGTGAGGTCGAAATATTGAAGCCTGGACTGTGTGTTGGCAGATTCACGCTAGCCGCATGCGGCCAATTTGTCCTCCACTCTCCTCGGTCGCCTCTTACCACACCGCTGAGCATCTTCCTCTGTACAACCCTCCAAAGGGGCCCACCCCGACCTCGTGCAGTCATACGGCGCAGCATGCAAAGCAAAAGTCTCTCCTGACGGGAAGAATTGGCTCGATAGCCAGATCCCTTCATCGAACCACGGGGACGCGTGGCTGCCCCCGTGGATCTCAAAGCATCGTCTGGAATGTCACAGCACCCTTGTATGCCTCGAGAGACAAGCTGCGCATGTAGACGGTACCTTGCGATAGGCGCCGGCGCTACGGACATATCACGCTATCTACAGCGGCCTGTTGAAGTATAACCCCGGGACGAGCTGAGTGGGCGCTTATCTCGTTTCAGCCCGACCATGTCGCTACATGACGAACGTGCTCCGAATGTACATACGAACGCTGTTTGATGGCGAACCCATCATCAGTCACTATATATGGTTCTCGAGCGACGACTTTACGGGTTTGCTGATCAATCGCTCGGAGCGCCGTCGAAAATGTCGATGAGAGATCTTCTTCAGGCATATCAACACCCAACTGTGCCGCCTGCATACCGCTGAAACACGTAGAAGAAACCCGCGAGCTCCAGGCCGAGCAGCTTATGACTTCAATTCGAGGACAGCCCCAGGGGTTTGGCCCTGTAAGCGCCGCCTCAGCGATGCAGTAAGTGCTAGGAGAATTTGAGGAGGTGCAATACTCTCATATTTCATTCTTTGCGGCACCTTCCTGATGTCCATCTGCCTTGTTCGACCGTGAGGCCGACACTATGTGCTCCATCATTTGCTTGAGGGCACGGTTATCATCATTGCTGTGGCTCTTCCCCATCATTTGTTGCAATGCGTTTACCGCCTCTTCGAACGCGTCTCGATTCGCCAACACGAACTGTTCGGTTGTGCTTCCGTACGGTACTCAATACGAGTGGCGCTTCTCAGCTGGTACAACCCGCAGACCAGTTGCAACTAACTCTGCGGGAACACAAATCACCAATATAACCTTCACGACCAGCATCTTCGCAACAGACGGGAAATGGGAGTTCCAAACGACGCAGACTGTCGTGTCAGTCCAACTCTTCCTTGCACTCGGTCGCGAGAGCTAACAGCAACAGCACGTTTCCAACGGCATTTCTTGTAGATGCTGATCAGTATGCATGGGCCACGGGACCGGCAACGACAACCACGCAGTTCTTTCCCACCGTATACCCGCACGCTCAGTTATCGAACTTTGATTGGGCTGCCATCGCGCCCTCGGGCGACCTTGGTGGCCTCCTCTTCACCCTCGCCCCGACTGTCACCAGCCTCAACGGTATCGGTTACTATCGATCGTTATATCCAAGCATCGGACCTATACAAACTTGCCAGCCAGCAACACCTCTACAAATCTTCGATCAGCCTCCAGGAGTGCTTAACGTTGGCACTCTTGAGCTGCCAACTTTCTCGGTGGGCACTCCAACAACTTCCGGTCAGAGCTCCTCTCTTGAGGCCAATCTCACCGTAACCCTCGGCTCAACTCACGTCAGCCTCACCACTGTTGCATTGTCGGGAACATCGACGAGTGATGAATACGCTGGAGCTACCACAGCCAGCCACTCAAGCGCAGTCGGCTTTGCTACGCCTTCTCCAACGACTCGCATCGCAAGTGCTACCGCCGCTTCCTCCGATCAGACGTTCTGGCCCCCGACGGACCACTCCAACCGTCCAACACCTTTTCAGCCCTCAGAAACAGCAGGAATATATATCAATGGCCACCCGCTACCATTCAACAGCACCATCACGCTAGGCACGGGGCCAACACTCACGGCGATTGCTCTGGAGACAAACAGCGCAGGCCGCACCGTGCTGTATGGCAACATTACGACGACAGGTCCTACTTCTATTCCCTTGCTGAGTTCCAGCATCACCGGCAATCCGACCTCGCCGTCTGTCCGGTTGCCGAGTATTGTGTCGAGTCTAACGCCGACAATTGTATACACGAATGACACGTCGAAGGGAAGGAGCTTGCGAGCGGATATACGACTGCTAGCTTTGCTATTGCCAGTACTGGCGTGGTGACGGGTACAGTGACGTTTAGTCTCTTTTGTTCTCGATTTAGGCGACATGGCTTCTCTGCGGAGCCTCTGTGGCAGCATGTAGCTATGAGTACACAGTTTCATTTCTAGTACAGAGGTTCTATAGCACTTGGCCGCCGTAGTAAACATTCCTTACATCCACCATCTTCCTCCCTCTCCCTCGTGCGACGTCTTCGGGTATGCGTTGTTTGGTGAGTGCTTGGAAAGCAGCCTTGACCACGTTCATTTTATTACGTGACCGAGGGGTACGGGCGGCCAGATCGCTTATACCCGCAGCGCGTGCGAGTTCGAAGATGAGGGACTGGCAGCGATTGCCGAAGCCTGTAAGGTTTTAGCCAAAAGCAATCTCGGGCGCGAAGCACCTCGTGAAGTGACCTACCGGGAGGACGCGAGCTGAGCTGGACAATTGTCGCTCCCACTTTCCCTTCCACCTCGCCATAGATGGTGCGCTCTTCGTACCGTGCAACCGGCTTCATGTTACGGATGGCGTTCATCATGGCCTGCCGTCTCCCGTCTTCCGTCTCCGCAGCCTTTCCCTCTCCAATTCCCACCATGCCATCCTCATTCCCGGCAATGGTAAGGAAGTATATGGATTGAATTTTCCCCATTCGAGTCTGGTTCACTACGCGATGGGAGACGAGGTTCTTCACGCGGATTCGTTTGATCTCATCCAGGCTCAGGCCGGTTTGCTGGCTCAGACGAAGCATAGGGAGATCCACCTCTTCTTTCTCTTCCTCCACCGGCGTCGCTTCGAGGCCACGCTTCTTCGATCCTGGATTGCGTCCCTCTTGCAGCCCGCGTTGCGCTTGCTCGATGTCTTCGGCGGTCAGAGGTCGGTCTAGGATAGGTCGCATTGTGGCAAAGTCGTCGAGGTACTTGATGCGCATGGGATCGGTTCGCATCCGGCCTTGCTGCGCCATGTCCACCGCACTGACCGCCTTTTCTCCCGCTTCGATGATCTTCATCTGCTCTGATGTGTATTTGAGCGATAGTAGCTTCTTCTCTCGCGGCGTGTACTCGGAGTAGCCTGCTTCACTGAGCTCGGAGGCTTTCACACTGGGGAAACGTTTGCGGGCTTGAGAAGAGGAGGAGGCGTGGAATTGCCGGCGTATCGGGGGATGCTGGGCGGCATGTCTGAGGCGACAGACGAGGCATTGAAAGGATTTGGTGGTCGACATGGCGAACGCGGCGCTCCTTGGACGCCTTTGATGGTCGCGTGCGCGAGCAGGTGGTGGAGGAGGATGAAGTGAAGAAGGTCTCGGCACTTTTCCGCAAGTGGAATCGAGATGAAGATGAGGCTTGGCGTGGTCGTCGACGTAATGAAATCTTTCCTACGAGGCGCATTCTCACTACACACACAACAAGAAAGACATGGCTCTTCGAGGCGGTCTTGCGAAGACACTCGGATGTTATGGGTGCCAGCAATGGATCTTGCGATCCTTCATCGCCGTTGCTGCGCCCTCCGCAGCCTTGACTCCGTCCATCCGAACCTCCCCTCCTCAGCGACACTTTTCCCGCACGAGACATCTACGGAACGAACATGAGAGGAGTGCAGAAGGAGGAGACGAGCATCCACTCAATACAATCAATGATGCAACCGCTGCAGGACCGGAAGCGATACCTGCGACACCAGAAAAGAAGCAGGGAACTTACGTTCCGTGGTATCTCCAGGTACAACAACCGCTTCCTCCGTCACAGAGTCCGCCAGCCCATCGCCAAAAGATCCCCGATCTCCCTCCAAATCCTCCAGAGCTCTTGAATCCGCTACTCCAACATGTGTCCGTGGAACTGGGCATGGACGACCTCTCACTCCTCGACCTCCGCTCCCTCGATCCACCTCCTGGATTGGGCGCCAATCTCTTGATGATCATCGGCACGGCAAGATCAGAGAAACACTTGCATGTCTCGGCAGATCGGCTGTGTAGATGGCTGAGGAGCGAGTATAAACTTACGCCGTATGCGGACGGGCTGCTTGGGCGGAACGAGCTGAAGCTAAAGTTGAGAAGAAAGGCGAAAAGAGTGCGATTGATGAGTGCTGTAGGAGCACAAGACACGGCAGATACAGACGTTGACGACGGCATTCGTACGGGCTGGGTGTGTGTGAACGTGGGCGAAGTCAAAGGCGGTCAGTTGCCAGCGAAGAGTCAGGAGGCGTTGGAGAGGCCAGACATTGTCGGATTCGGCTCGCGGACCGAAGGCTCGAACGTGGTGGTGCAACTGCTTACAGAGGAGAAGAGGGGAGAAATTGACCTCGAGAGGTTGTGGACTGATGAACTCGAGCGATCCGAGAAGCGGCAGCAGAAGCTGCAGGCTTCCGAGAGGAAGGAAGCAGAAGCGCTGGAGTCGGGAGATTCTGCAACGCCAACTCAGCCTGCGAATGCAGACAACATCCAGCGAAGGTCGTCCGATGTCTCCGCCGACTTCGCCTCAACCTCCGGCCCTGCTCAACAACTCCGTGCCTACCACACTTCAGCGAGACGGATGTCGGCGTTGGCAGAAGCTTCCTCCTCCCCTGCGGCCAGCGACCTACCTGCGCTCTCTCTCCAAAAACACCTATCGGCACTCAAACAGCTTCCATCGAAGCGAGCCCTCGAAGCCTTAGGGACCAACTTCATGAGTGAATTTCAGCGGCTCGACCATGACGATCATCAGATCCGCAGCTTAGGTTCCGGAGAAGAGGTCGCCGAGCCCCCATTTGTGAACAGCTTTTACTCTGCCATGCCTGCCTTTCCCGGGTCAGAACATTGGCACCAGCACATCGAGCTGCTGGCCCACGGGCGCCAGCTCGGCCACGAATCTCTTCACAGCCACGTTCTTGTCGCGCAACTCCAGCATATGCAGGCAGGCGGCGTCATCCCCGAAGAGCGGACCTTCAAGGTCGTCCTGCGCTCCATCTTGGCGCCGCTTGGAAAGGTGATGCCGTACGACGGGATGGATAATGTTCCTAGCACCCCCAAGGTGCAGCTGGTCCTCTCGGTGCTCGAGGACATGGAGAATTGTGGCTACGATCCCGTCTCCTCGGAAGTTCTCGAAACCCTTTTCCAAGCTTTTGTCGGGCTTCCCTCGCACCCATCCCAGACGTACAAACTGCAGACCCTGCTCTCTGCACTCGATGCTTCCCGTATAAAGCGGCTCCTGTTGGGTTCGAGTCCGAATTGGGAGGCATTCTGGCGCATCTGGCGCTCCTACCCCAGTCGCTTCATGTCCCGCACGAGCGAGCAGTATACGCTTCTGTTTGAAGCTATCGGGGAAGGCAAGCTAAGGAATTCGCTGGACGAAGCGAGGCAGATCTTAAGGACGACGCTTGAGGAGATGGAGATGGAAGAGCCGGCTGTCAACGTCCAAGACGATGTCAGTCTAGCGAAGGCGGTCCAAAAAGCGATCGAGGTTGTAGTACCGAAGGTTGGAGATGCAAATGGCGAAAGGGAATGGAAGGTTTGGTGGGAAATGTGTCGGAGAGGTGGCGCTGCCGCAGATGCTACCACGTGAGCTGGTCGTTTGAGCACTCCTAAGCAGGGCGCAATGCTGAGCAGGGCAATCTGACCATTTGCGGAGCCTGACCCGGACACCTTCCCACCCATACCCCGGGGATCACCGGCAAGTTCGCGATTGGAGGCCTACTCACGCAGGTACGCGGTGCTCGTGGAGATCTTGGACGTTTCAGTCTACATCCGTGCGCAGCGGCCACGCACGTCTACGAATGCCGCCATCCCCAATGCGCTCATCGTGGACGATGACCGAGGGTCGCATCGATGCTGGGATGAACCCGGTGAGCACGCCGCCACCCCCTCGAGCTCTCCCGCCTCGAGCTCAGCGACAGGAGTCTGCTGCGCTCGCACTCCCCTCCAGGAATAGACGCGCGAACGCTGGCGCCCTTGACTCGGCAGCCCTCTCGCTCGCTGGACCCTGCACCAAGCCTGACCAAGCCTGACAGCGGCACAGCAGCCGGAGCAGGAGCCTGCTCCGATCGCTGAGGGATGCCCATCCTGTCAGCCTTTCTCGGTACGCTGCAAGGATCATCGCGAGGCGACGGCCGAGGGGCGCACGAGGTCAGATCTCGAGCACGTGTGGCTCGATGCTTCTGGACAGGCAGACAAGTACGATACAGGCCGTACCGTTGGTGTACAAGAAGTATAGCATAAGGACCTAGTCCACGTTCCAACCACGCGTATACAGTAGACATCACTTCCAAAGTCTCCACGTCGTCCAGCCTTGTGGTGGCCCCGGTGATCACTCGCTGTGGATCTACGACGGCTTTCCACGCGCTTCTCACCGCCACGCGTGCCTCGCACGGTTGTCCAATGCTAGTTATACCCGCGGGTGGCCATTGACCTATTTGTCAACCGGGGTGGAAAAAGAAAACCATGATGGTTGGCCGAATAGCCATTAAGGTGATGAGACCAGAAGGCACGGTGTTATAAGAGCCACTCCATTTCCCTCCCCGACCTTTTTTGCTAGCATCCACCCTCCACTACCACGTTACCACCCCAACTCCCTCTACTCCACGCCTAGATCCACTTGGACTCACCCTTCCCTTCGGCCGTCAGAAGCCACCACTCGAGCGCACAGCAAGCCACCAACATTTCTTACGAACGCGGAAAGTAAGAGCTATCCATGACAAAGAAAAACCGCACCTGCGCGTAGATCACTGTTGGCGGACGAACGGCGCCGAGCTCGTCGGACGGGCAGCTTCTTGGTCGAGTCGCGTAGCTCGACTGCCCTCTCGAGCAGAGGGGCAAAGGATTTCGCACCAGCGGCAGCAGGGATTACGTTTACTAGTGGGGGGCTGAACGGATTCCGCAAAAGATCACACACGTTCAAACTCGTGCAGGAGGAGTCTGGAGCTCGATCTTTGCGGCTGCTGCTGCTGCCGCGACGGAATTCCTCGCCACCGAGAGACATGCACAAGATGCCAATGCACAGACAGGCGGACACTCTTGCACGGCCCTGCCACGCAAGTCGCCAAACGTGGGATTCTGGTTGGACGCTTTTAGCTTTTGATGGGCGTCGCGGGCGGAGCCTGCTCCGCAATCCCCAGAAAAAGGGTCCTCCGCATCTCCACAAGCCGAGCAAAATTGTCTTTGGCTGAGGCAGAACACCAGGACAAGCGCTCGCACGGAAGGAAACGACGCCGGATCATGCGGCATCTAAGAGGCTGTTCCCATGAAATTGCTCACGGCGCCAATCCGTAAGCGTGGGCGGCAGGGGAAACAAGGTGCTGAGGATGAGCGCGCCGCCAACATCACGAGAGCTCTCGTTGCCCCGCACCTGTTACACCTCCACACAGCCCACCCGCGTTTCGATGGAAACTAGGGTAGCTCTCCCATCTCACCCTCTGTTTCCGTGGAGCCGAGCGTGGCCCTAGTCCAATGATCCTCACGCGCGTCTTCATGCCCTGCATGCCGCCGCAGAACTCTGCTCGACACTAATCGCGTCAAGGCTTGGTTCTCGACCCGGCATTTGCTGCGAATGCAACCATGTTCGGGTACATGGATGGGGGACTGTTAGCGTCCAGAGCTCACCTGCTGTCCGCGGCCTGGTGCTAAGATTGCGCCTCGCGACCCGGCGGCCCGGACATCGTACATGCAGCCTAGCTTCGATAATCGCGGACCCCGGAGAGGAGGATGGGGACCATCTGGCCGAAAGGGACGCTCAACCCCTCCTTTGCGATGGGTCGACGTGGGGCACGCTTCGAGACGGCGAATCTCTCATAAGTAGGTCGGGCCAATGCTCTCCCTCTCGTGCCTTTCTTCTTTCCTCAAGATCCTATTTTCACGTCAGTTCGAAAACAGTCTACTTTCCCCCATACACCTTTCCAAATCCAGAATCCAACAACCCCACCCAAGATGTCCGTCCCAAAGACCCAGATGGCCATGGTGTGCGAGAAGTCCGGCGGCCCTGTGGTTTACAAGGAGATCCCCGTCGAGGAGCCCAAGGCCGACGAGATCTTGATCAACGTCAAGTACTCCGGTGTGTGCCACACTGACTTGCACGCCGTCAACGGCGACTGGCCCCTGCCCACCAAGCTCCCGCTCGTCGGTGGCCACGAGGGTGCCGGTGTTGTTGTTGCCAAGGGCAGCTTGGTCGACGACTGGGAGATGTAAGACGACCCTCATGGCGATTGCCTTTTGCAAGTTGTGCTAATGTTTTCCTGCAGCGGTGAGGGCGCTGGCATCAAGTGGATCAACGGCTCTTGCTTGCAGTGCGACTTCTGCCAACAGGCCGGTACGTCGATGAGCTCCAAGAGACAATGAGATCCACTTACTGACGTCCAACAGATGAGCCTCTTTGCGCGAAGGCCCTCCTCTCCGGATACACTGTTGATGGGTCCTTCCAGCAATACGCCATTGCGAAGGCCGCACACGCCGCCCGCATTCCCAAGGACGTCGCCCTGGACGCCATCTCCCCCATCCTGTGCGCCGGTATCACCGTCTACAAGGGCCTGAAGGAGTCTGGTGCCAAGCCCGGCCAGACCGTCTGCATTGTCGGTGGTGGTGGTGGTCTCGGATCCATTGCCCAGCAGTACGCCAAGGCCATGGGCCTCCGAACAATCGCCATCGATGCCGGTGAGGAGAAGCGAAAGATGTGCTTGGAGCAACTCGGCTCCTACGCCTTCATCGACTACTCCACCAGCAAGAACGTCATCAAGGATGTCCAGGCCGCCACTGAGGACGGTCTCGGCCCGCACGCCGTCATCCTCGTCGCCACCAGCGAGAAGCCCTTCCAGCAGGCCGCCGAAGTAAGTTTACTACCCATACATTCTTTTGATGATCATTCGCTAACTCCTGTTGCAGTACGTCCGGTAAGAGATCGTGGAGAGATCAAGTTCAGCTGCTTCGAGATCGATCGCAAAGATCGCTTGATCAGAGCAATGGATTTCTTCTACCCCCGAAGAGATGTAAAGCACTTGCTAACCCTGTGTAACCAGCCCGAGGGGAACTGTTGTGTTCATCGGTCTCCCGGCCGGTGCCAAGGTGGTCGCCCCCGTCTTCGAGTCCGTCGTGAAGATGATCACCATCCGTGCCTCGTACGTCGGCAACCGCAAGGACAGCTCCGAAGCCATCGACTTCTTCCGCCGCGGCCTCATCAAGGCCCCCTTCAAGGTTGTCGGTCTGTCCGAGCTCCAGAAGGTGTACGACCTCATGCACGAGGCGAAGATTGCCGGTCGTTACGTCCTCGACACCTCGAAGTAAGCGTCGGGTTCAAACAATGGAGGTTCTGTGCCAGGGCGAACGGGAGCCGTCGCGGTTGTATGCAGCCAGTGGTAGATAGTCCCCAGTATCAAGACGCGCACTCGGATCATTTCTCCAGATACCGTTTATCACGTCAAGAGCGAGTTGTATGATCTGTCACCTGCGCAGATGGCACGCACAAGTCTAGATCATGATTCGTGATCCTGTTTGTGACAAGGTCTGCGACAGTGTGAAAGCGGTGTGTGGGAAGTCGACGGATGTGGTTCTCCGGGAACAGCCACGGACCAATCGGCAGCCACGCGAGAGGACGTGGCCACGGCGCGGGCCGGGAGCCGCCCCGCCACGTCCAGCCACGTCTCAGGAGTCGCGCTAGAGTTTGAGCTCCTTCGCGGTGCACCCCAGCGATTGAACGATCCCAATCTGCTCGGGAAAGGGCAGAAGCATCACACCCCGTCGTTCGGCAATGCTGGAACCGGGCGTTTACTCAAGCGGTGCCCAGCCATCAGCGCCGAGACGAGGACTGCTCGCGTAACACAAGGTCTCAGGTTGGACACTCAATTATGGTGTCGTCTGGCCACACCATAGTGGAGACCCTCGTGTTACACCTTGTCAAGATGGCGAGGCGAAACGGCAAAATGTCAGAGGCCGAAACCCTAGCCTAACGGTTGACGTGCACGGCTTCGTTTGTTCCTTTCGTTTATTATCTAACCTGGCATCTGCACCTTTCCTTCTCACGGTAACAGATACTTTCTTTTCTTTCTTTCAACTTTCCTCGTTGTGCCGCCGATCGAATCCAATCTCTTCCATTCGTTATCTCCCTGGTGGTTGATAGTCTTTCTTTGATCTGAGAGCAACTCTTCGATAGAGGCTCATCACCATCATTCGCATCACCAGAAGCCGACGCTCCTTTGCAATCACCAGCACGATCTCTTTCAACAATCCTTGCCCGCGTCGACCACCATGCATTCGACGCATCTTTTCCTAGTCATTGCCATCATCGGCACGCTCGCGCTGGCCGCACCAACACGTCGCTCACATAACGGGCCGGGCAAACACTCCTTCCGCATTCATCACAAAGGCCGGCCGACGCTATCAGCACACGAGGCGCTAGCGCACGCATACCGCAAACATGGATGGGATTTCAAGTGGGATTCCAGCAGCTCTCTTCAGTCGACTGGCGATGCGAACGAATCTGACAACTCCACCACGGGGAGCTCCGGCGGAGGCGAAGTGACCGCGACACCCGTGCAGCATGATTCTGCCTACATTGCTCCGGTCAACATTGGCGGCCAGGTCTTGAATCTCGACTTCGACACTGGCTCCTCCGACCTATGGGTATTCAGCACCGAGCTTGCGCAGGGCGCCGGTGCCGGGCACACTTTGTTCGACGCGTCGAAGAGCAGCAGCTTCGTCGACTACCAGGGCGCCACATGGTCGACGCATTATGGCGATGACAGCTCTGCCTCTGGTAGTGTTGGCTTCGATACGGTCTCTATCGGCGGCGCAACAGTTGAGAAGCAATGCGTGGAGCTCGCTGAGCAGACCAAAGGCTTCGAATCGCTCCGAAAGAGCGACGGCCTGGTTGGGCTCGCATTCTCCTCACTGAACCAAGTCAAACCACAACCGCAAAACACGTTCTGGGAGAATCTTCTCCCTCAACTCGATCAGCCCGTCTTTACCGCCGATCTGGACGAGAAAGCGACGGGCAGCTACGAATTCGGCACCATCGATACCAGCAAGTTCACCGGCGATATTCAGTATGCCGATCTTGCCAGCAACATCGGATACTGGCTAGTCGATTCGCAAACTTACAGCATTGGCGGCAGTCAAAGAGAATGTCAGCTGTGCAACCCGGCCGTCATCGACACCGGCACCTCTCTCCTCCTTGCCGACGAAGATGTCGTCACGGCATACTACAAAGAAGTCGAGGGCGCGCAGTATTCTCAGTCCACCGGCATGTTCAGCTACCCATGCTCTTCCGAACTTCCCGATCTGGGCCTGGCGATTGGGAGCGGATACACCGCTGTACTGAAGGGTTCGGGTCTCACGTATGTCAAGGAGAACGGACAGTGTATAGGTGGACTCCAAGTGGGTGCGACCACATCCGGATCCGTGCAAATTTTTGGCGATGTGTTCTTCAAGCAATTCTTTGTGGTCTTCGACGGCGGCAATTCGCGAGTCGGTGTTGCACCGAAGTCAGCATCGACATGAGTGTTGTGAACAATACGCAAAGTCGAGTCTGAAACGCTTGCTTGCAGAAGTAGTGTCAAAAACTGATCTCGCTTTCCATTCATCTCGCCTTCCACACTCTCTTTGTAAGTCGTGGAAGTGACCATTCTATGGCTACGACTCTCCGCTGCTTGTACCTGCCTCTGCAAGGCTGGTGCGTCAGGAGACGGTTCACAGTCATGCCATCCATAGCGCATGCTAGCCTCGTAGCCGCGGCGCGCAACATCCTCCACGCCATGCGGGAATTCCTGCATCCCATGCTCGCGAGCTTAGCACCTTGCACTCTCTTGCAAGGCCCAAATGACTTATAGGTGCCCTGCACACCCACAAAGCCACGCCGTTGCACTCCAGCGAGATGGCACCACCCACCACGAGCGCAGACACAGCACACACCTCGAAAGTGCCGTTCAAGCAAAGACAAACCCCCATCACCCCCTCTGCGCCCCATCATCCCCCAAAATCTCCTGCTGCAGCACAATACTATACACGCTCGCCTTGAGCAAAGTGAAAACGGTAGTCGTCTTGCGCTCCAATCCCCTCAGCGCGTCCAGAATCTCCGCCGAGGGATTAGAGGCCAATTCCGACAGGATGCCGGATAGCTGCGCGGTGTTAGTTAGCTGGGCCTCGCTCGAGGAGGTGAGGGGAAGATGGGGGAAAGGGGACGGACATCGTCTAGATTGCCGACGAGTTTGGCGTACTCGTCTAGCACTTCTTGTTCGAGGGGGGAGAGGCTTGCTTCATCGTCTAGGGTGGTGGGGGGTGGGCGCGTGGAGGCGGAGGCGGAAAGGTCCATTTGGCTGGTGAGAGATGCGATTTGATGAGATCTTCGAGTAGGTTGTTCGGTGTGTTGGTATTTTGCGCCGCGCATTCGGTGTGAAGTGGATGGTAGGCTCTATGCCGTTGGTTCTCAGCGGTTGTTGGTCCGACGTGTCGCGAGGGCAGGTGAAGACGCGAATGGTGACTAAGCACCACAAGCCGACCAATCACGTACGCAGGAAGCAGCTTCAGGTGGTAGATGAACTTCACAATGACAACCCTCAGAAAGACAAGAAACAAAAGAGGGCATCGTCAAAGTGCAAACGAGCATATCATTGATCTCATCACCACGGCGTACGTCCGGACCAGCCACCACTCATCTCTAAAGAAAGGACACCGTAATAGCCAACAAGCGCAAAACGCCCCGTTCCCCCATGGGCGACCGTCCGGACACAAATAACAATAGCTTTTTCCCCTTGTTCACGCGCCGCGGTAACAGAGACATGAAAGGACCTTGCCAATCCACATCGCGTTCATGGTCATGGCCCGCCCCCTCGTCTCGTCCTCCCTCACCCAAAATGGTGTGGTTGACTTTCCCTCGCACTACCGATGCCCATTGCTGTGCTCCATATCGACATGCCCGTGTTGATCGCCATCATGATGCAGCGTAACGCTATTGAACTCCTCGAACGGATCCGCGATTTCCCCGCCCGGCGTATCAAGCCCACTGTCGAGCGGTACGCCCTTCATCTTACTCGCGGGTATGCTCCACCCTTTATTCTTGCCCGCGACCGGCGAGCCGAGATCGACGGAATGCGATTCCTTGACGTTGCGGAAGTTGATGGTGTCGATGCCGCGGCCTTGGTTGGGGATGATGGGCGGTTTTTGGTGGCGGAGGAGAGCCCAGGAGGTGGAGCGGAAGAAGGGCTGGGCTTTGACGTCTGAGGCGCCCGCGCGCGATCCTAGTCGTCGAAGTTCGTCTTTGATGAGGAGCTTGCGGATGAGACTCTTGCATAGGCTGAAAGATGCGGTCGTTAGCAAGCCGTGACCCATACGCAGGCATCAAGGTGGAGGCGAGACTCACTTGGAGATATTGGGATAGCCCGAGCCTTCAGGGAAAGGCACCTCATCCTTCAAAATGTTCGCAAATGTCGCGTTCCTGTTCTTGCCCTTGAAAGGCGTCGTGCCGTACAGCATTTCGTAGATGAGGATGCCGAGAGTCCACCAATCGACTGCACTCGTGTGCCCGCAGCCTTTGATAACTTCAGGAGCAATATATTCCTCCGTCCCCACGAAGCTGTTTGTTCGGAAGTTCGCAATGCAGCTCTTGGTGTCTATCGTGGGCATGTTGTTCGGACTGGGGTTAGAAGTGATGCCTCCGGTATGTGGACGCGATGAGTTGGAGGTGCTTGCAGCGAGGAGCACGGCTGGAGCACCGCCTGGATCGGATTGCTTGGACAGATCAAAGTCCGAAAGCATGATATGGCCGGATTGGTGGAGAAGGATGTCTGGTAGGTATGTTAGCATGTCGACGGAAGACTTCTGCGTGACCTCGAGACACATACTCTCCGGCTTGAGATCTCTATAGATGAAGCCCATGAGGTGCAGGTATTCTAACGCGGCGGTGACTTCTGCGGCGTAGAAGCGAGCGGCATCCTCGTCCACACACTTGTTTGGCCGCGTCTGCAACGCGCGGAAGAACTCTCCACCGCTGCAGTACTCCATGCAGAGATAGAGATGGTCTTCGGATTGAAATGAGTGGTAAAGAGTAACGATGAAGGGGTGGTTGGAGGTTGCCAGAATCTCCTGCTCAGCGAGGGCGCGTTTGATCTTGTTCCGCTTGATCATCTCCTTTTTCGAGAGGACTGTACGATGGTCAGTACTGCCGGTACCTCATTCTCCTGCTGCATATCCAACTCACCCTTCATGGCGTATAGCCGTGAACTCTTCTTCTCCCGCACCAAATAAACCTTGCCCACGTCCCCCTTGCCAATCATCTTAATCTTGTCGAAGCTGCCCGGGCCAACCTCGACATTGCCCACCTTGATGCTGTTGCTGCTGTATGTTCTCCGGAATGCCACAGCGTTCCTGATCTTTCCCGGACTCAACTCGCCATTGATGCCAGGGATGCCAGGCACAGGCAAGAGGTCCTGCTTTAGCGGCTGGGGCATCGGCTCGGCCACGGAAGGCGCAGAGGTGTTGCCGTGTGCGCCGAGCTTGCTGCTGGGTTTGGTGGGGGAGTCGAGCTCGGCGGTCTGTGGTCTGCTGTCGCTGCTTCCATTGCTCTTTCCTTTGAACAGTCCCTGGGCATTGGGGGCGCTGGCGACACGACGTAGTTTGCGCGCCAGTTCATCGATGCCAGTGGCACCAGCGCCAGCGTCCTTGGCCTTCGCCGCCTTCTTCAGTGCTTGTGGGGTGTCGGGAGGAGAGGGAGGGACGCTGGTGTCGTCGTGGTGCCGCAATGCCGGAGGGCCTTGATGCTGAAAGTAAGGATTGGCCTGGGCGGTGGGACTGACGGCATCGTCCAAAGCGGTGCCCTCGGAGGCGACGGTGGTGCTCCGGTTGCGGCCAAAGTAGTGAGGGATGAAGCGAGAGGTGCGCAGGCTGCCCTTCAGCGGCGGCACCGGGTCAGCGGGGGGCGGGGTGCTAGCGGCGTGGTCGTCGGTGGATTCGGTGTCCTTGTGCAGCGAGCCCGTCTCCGACTGCGGCTGGGAGGAGGCGGGGTCGTGGGACTTGGAGGTGGAGGTGATGCGGAAGAAGTTCTTGAGTTTCTGGCCCTTCTTCGCCGCGACGTGGTGGTTGGGGTGGAGCGGGGCGAGGGCGGGCGTCTTCTTCTCGGAGTGAGGCATGCTGGAGTGACGCTTGGCCGCGAGCGCCGCCATGTACCCGTCGTCGGCACCCGCACAGGAGAGAGGGAGGCGATCAATGGGTAGGAGGGATGTGGTGGGTGAGGTGGTGGTGGTGGTGGGAGGTAAGAGAGAGGCGGACTCCCTATGGCGATACCGTAACGTTACTGCCGATCCGAACCCTTGGCCGGCGAACGATCCGCTCTAGAACGAACGGCGGGCGGAACCCTGAGGTTGATGTTGCGTCGCTCGGCTTTACATGCCGTGATCTGCATTCACGCCACGCCGCTGCCACCGCCTTTTTCGCTACGCCTTTGTTCAATGGCGATGGAGGCCGGCGAGATGAAATACGTGGACATTTGAATGAAGGATGGCCGGCAGTCTCCTGGAATGAAGCCGTTACGAGTGACGCAAGCGAGCCTCCTGCAACCACCAGACCCCACCGCGTCCGTTTGGCCTGACTAATCCATCACTCATCACGGCATTAACATCGGGGGCAAGATTGATGTGAAATCAAGAAGGCAAGCAATCTTGGAAGTAATCCCCGCAAGGCCGCGCAAGCACTCCTCGTCACGTGGATTTACATATTGCATTGTCATTGTCTGCTCTCAATCACCCTCCTAGTCGAGCATCTCGATTTCACGTCTTCACAGTCCCTGCCGGCCGGAAGACCAGGTACAGCACGAAGACGATCAGAACCCCCCCAAGCCCCTTCCACAATGCCCCGTGACTGACCTCGTTCGGGAGCAGCCATTCACGGCAATCAAAGTCCGCCTCGGTTTGTGACTCCACATCACTCGAAGTCCCCGGAACGCAGATGTATCTAGGAAAGTCGAGGACCTGCGTCGGCTCAGCCACGATCGTGTCGCCGTTCTCGCCCTCGTCCTCGTCCTCGTCATCGTCGTCGTCGTCGCGGATGCTCTGTTCCCTCAGCCACGACTTGGTGATGCTAGCGTTCATCGTCCCGTAGCCTTCCGACTGTTGCGTCGACCACAAGATCGGCTCTCGGTCGCTCGGACCTGGCGTTGCGGCCCTCGGCCGTGTCGACCCCGGGGGCAACGCAACCGTCTCTCTCGCCGTCCTCCGTACGCTGGAAGATGCTTGGCCGTCAGGCGAGCGTGTGCGTTGCTGTTCGGTGGGAAGAATGACCACTTTGCCCGAAGGCATGATGAGTTTGCCTGGACTGCGATGATTCCCTGTATTGGACGGGGGATGGTAGATGGGGGCAAACCTGACGCTTCGCTGTTCTTGCTGCGTGTCTTCCAGAAAGGCTTGGCCATCGTCTAGCTGTGTGCTGTCGTGACGTTGTGCGGGTCCCATGGGATGGTCGTAGTCGGGTCTCTTTCCCTTGGCAATGTTGCTCATCCCATCATCACCCTTTCCTCATACACACTCTCTGCATCGCTCTCCATGTGTTCCTCGTCGTACTCCTCCCGTCTCCTATCCCTCGATTGCTCCGTGCTGTCCATCGGTTTGAGGTCAGTCAATGTGTGCGACAAGCACGCCACGGCCATGCAACACACGACCAAAGCCAAGTGTAGAAAGGCCAGAAGCATGGTGGAGAGTGTCGAGCAGGAAAGGAGAGAAAGAGCTCAGCATTTCTGCAGGTGTGTGGCATCTGCTGACCATTGCCCTCCATACTCGCGGACGACGCCAAGTCTGATAGCGCAACGACCCACTCTCCTGTTCATGAAGAGCATTCCTCTCCTCTGTCACAAAGCAGTGAGAACTCCCTCACAAGTCCTGGCTCGGTTGTCCGCAAGCTCAGGACCGCTTTTCCCATAAAGACAGAACGCCGAAGAGGGTGTATGGCTTGCCAGCCATCCCTTTCTGCCCGAGACCTAATCCCACGCCAGCTCATCCTGCCCAAACCCTGTCCCCAATCCTTCGGCGCCCTGCCGAAAGACCACAAAAGCAGAAGGGGTATCCTCGCTATCTCGTGCTGTAAATCCAGTAATCATCAGGATCGTCGTCCCGCATTCTTTCCAGCTGTCTCATCACGATCACAGCACGTGTTCGCGATGGTGCCCAATGAGTAGGCCAGGAGAGGCGATTTCGTCTGTCTCGAGGCGTCCCGCTAGAGAACGGCCTCCATTGAATCATAACCTTATCTGTTCCTCAACAGTGCTCATTCGATCAGAACCTTTCGCTGTCCCTGGATGATCGCGATGCCGAGAGCCCGCAGGCCAGCCGGATCATGAGCACGAATGATACTTGCCGCCGGAAGCATGGGATTGTCGGGGCTGATGTGAGCGGCGTCTTTGGCCGCTTGCTCAATCGCCTCCATTTCCTCTTTGCAGCCTGCGTGGTCGAATGGGCACACCACAATTGGCTGCCGGAGGAGAATGTCTCGTGCGGATGACAACTTCGCCTGCGTGAATGAGGAGTTAGTGGAACAGATGGTGGCGTAGAAGACGAAGGGGACACCGACCTTGACTGTGAGATAGTACTCAATCTTGTACAGTGTGCCCGTGGTTGTGAACCCCGCCACGGCGTACATGGGAAACTCTTTCTTCCCTCGTGGCAACACGCCCTCACTATCCCTTAGCTCGCGTGCAGGGAAGACCAAGCCCAGATTTGTAAAGTAGCCGGCCTCGGGCATTTTGACGCCAACACTCTGCTGATGCTTCGCCAACGTCTTGGTCTTCCGCACCGGCTCGTCGCCCTCGTGGTTATAGATGATCTCCTCGTCGATGCCGACTGTAATGGATTGTATCGTCACCTTTTTCGCCCTGCCCAACCAGTCGGGATTCGGTGAGAGCTTGATGTACACCGACACCGGGTCGAGTGGTCCATAACTCCATCTGGGCAGACTGATGCCGAGCGTGACGAGATGATCCGTCACTCTCTCCGCGCTTTCCGGCCGATTGTACATGCCGAATGTGCTCAGGGTGTCGTATCTCGATATCGGTACGGGGAAGGGGTACTTCCTCTGCTCTTGCGGGCCTTGTTGTACGGTGACGACGATTTCATAGAACGTCTCCGCCGATCGCTTGTCCAGTTGTAGACTCGCCGGCGGCACTCGCCTTGCAATCTCCTCTCCTCCTCTTCCATACGGGATGAAGATGACAAAAGGCAGATCCATGCATAATATCGGCTCCGACTCTCTGCCCGCGTGACATCGGTACAGAAGCATCTCCTTGCCCACAATGTCGGTAATTTCCTTCCGCGGTGATGAGAGCTGAGAGCGTAAGAGGGAGTCGGCGGAGGGATTGATGGATTCGCGGCGCTGTAGGGAGACGGTGACGAGGGATATGTTGACAGGAGCCGACACGCCCGCCGAGGGGCGAATCTCGACTCGGCCTTCTATTCGCGGGAGGGTGGCTGATATGCCGGGATAGCCAACCTGTTTGCCTTGAGTTAGACGCCGTCGCATACATCTGCTCCCGCCCATGCTTACCAGAAAGTTGCTATTCGGAGGGCCAGAGACCCGAACAAAGGCTGCCATGCCTTATCCGTGCCTGGTTGTCTCCCATGCACCGGGGCATTCCTTCCTCGGGGTGTTGGTAAAGCACAATGTGTCTTCCTCCCGCAGCTCCTCCCGGGTGAGGCTCTTCGTGCCAGGGGGTGGAGGGTATGTGCGCGACTAGCGTTGTGCGATCATACGGGCGGGGAGTATCGAAGGGGAAAGGCTGACGAAGGCTGCATGTGCTCGCGGAGGTACAGGCTGTTAGGTACAGATATCCATGCACGCCGGAGCCGCTGGCGCCAATCTCGTCTCTCGTCCGTGATGGGCTGAAAGTCTCGGGAAGGGAAGTCTCGGGATCGAATGATGCGATGTCTGTCTAGTAATGCGCCTGGAGGGAGTGTGTCAGGGCTGAAGGGTCGACGTCAAGCAGTGGATGGTACATGCACAATGAGCCTGGCACGCCTGGGCAACCGCATCATGTGCCGTCGCTCCTTCTTAGGGTTGCGATCGGTGGAAGCTTAATAAACGCGGCCCCGCAGGCCGGTGAGTTTCCCGAGAACCTTAAGATTTGCTGGCATTCCATCTTCACACCATCCATGACAACCGCATAGGTAGGCCGAGCAAAGATGTCGGTGACGCTTCACACGACCCAAGGCGACGTGAAGTTGGAGCTGTTCTGCCAGTCCACGCCAAAGACGAGCTACAACTTCCTGGCTCTGTGTGCGAGCGGGGCATACGATGGCTCTCCATTTCATCGATGCATCCCCGGCTTCATGGTGCAAGGCGGCTCGCCAGCGGCAGGATCTACCAAAGACAGCGAGTCCGTGTACGGCGGGATGTTTGAAGACGAAACCAAGTCTTCTCTGAAACATCACGCACGCGGGATTCTCAGCATGGCGAACAAAGGCCCACGCACCAACGGCAGCCAGTTCTTCTTGACATTCGCCGCCGCCCCGCACCTGGACGGCAAGAACACTGTTTTTGGCAGAGTACTTGAGGGTTGGGATGCTCTGGATCAAATCGAGGCTGTGCAGGTCGACAAGAAGAACCGACCTCAGACAGCGATCAAGATTGAACGAGTTACGATTCACGCCAATCCACTTGCGGACGAGAGATGAATGGGCATGTCTCGCTCCGCCACGATGCTCGATCGATGTGAATGGCAATTGAAAGCTCTTCGATGCAACTTCAAGCTCCACCGAGGTCTCTTCACGCGGATTGCCAACGTGAGCCCTTGGACATCACGTTATGCGGATTGCAGACTCTACTGGTGGAACTCAGTGACGGGAGAAAGCCGACCTCGAGAGGTGGATGCGCATTAGCGAACGAACTGGGGAAACGCGCCTGAGACATTAGGAGAGGGGTCTGGAAGTGAAGGTGTGTGGAGGCAGGACTGTCGTGGATTGGGACGTGGTCACGAGTGAAGTGCGCGCATGCCATCACGTGAGTTCGTTCTCGGTGTGCCTCGCTCCTTCCTTCTTCACCGAAACATGACGCGGTTGCCTGAACTTTCTCCGGCCCGCACGCAGCCCAAGCAATCTTGAATGCAAACGTGACCATCACTTCATTCATCCCGAGACAAACACCTCCTTCTTTCTTCAGCTTGTCTCTCTCTTACCAGTCATCCTTCCTCCACCTTACCATCCCGCAACTTCATTCCTACAGGCGCTACAACGCGCACCACAACCAACCCTTCACCCGCCCTCGCCAGCTCTCATGATGAGTAACCTCTGCTACAACTGCGGCAACTGCCACCTCCCGCGGCCGTGCGAGAGCGATCTCAAGTGGTGCAACATCTGTACGGTCCCCTTCATCGCTCAGCCAAACGAGAATGCTAACGCGTGATGTTCAGGCAGCAACTTCGGCCACGCCTTCAACTTCTGCCCTCTGAGCGTCAAGCAGAGAGATCCGAACTATCATGTCAGTTCACCGCTCTGCAACCCTCGTCGCACTTCACTGACTTTGTTCACAGTACTGGGCGTTGTGTCACAACTGCGATGCCTGGCATCTGCCGACTGCATGCACCGTCCCGCTCCACAGATGCGGTCAGTGCGGATCTGGAGGACACAAGGAGTACTTCTGTCCTGTCAATCCAATCGGTCGTCACGCCACTCAGGATGTGAACGCTCCCCAGAACGATCCTAAAGGAGACAATGGAGCCAAACGGCAGCGCACAGATGACGGGGAGAACAACTCGGCAGCCTCGCACTCACTGCGCCCGCGTCCAGGTCGGTTCCCTTCTTCTCCCGCTTGACGAACAGAGACTGATTTATGACGACAGAACTTGCGTACCAAATCCGCGTCGATGCCGCTCGTGACACCTTCTACTATCTGGAACGCGGCTACTCGAAGGATCACATCCTCAACTTCATGATCTCCGGAGTCCAGCCAATGCTCCCCACCAACACTGCATTCTCCTTCCCACCCCCGCCCGTCGCCAGCGCTGCGCCCTCCCAGAACATCATCCCCACTTATCAGACACCAGGCAACCCGACTCAGTCTCTCTACACGACTCAGCACAACCGCTTCGCCACGGGTGAGCTCGCACAGACCACAGTGACCAACAATCTGCCGTCCAGCCCTCCCGCAACTCGCAAGAAGCCCGCAAAGAAACCGACCAAGAAGGCGCAGAAAGCGGCAAGCACGGTTCCTGTCAGTGTCGCACCGCAGCAGACCCCATCGCTTCCCAACGCCTCCATGGACAACAGTGGCTTCGTCGGAGCAGCGACTCAAGCTTGGGCTTACCCGCCAACCCCGGTGTCTGCTCAAGCATTCACGCCCCACGGCGTACCCAATGGTCAAGCCCAACGCGTCCTCGCTCCCGCCTTCGACCCCGCGAGGGATGCCGCTCAAGCAGCGTTCTCG
The DNA here is from genome assembly GCF_010093505.1 of Neohortaea acidophila. Taxonomy (NCBI): domain Eukaryota; kingdom Fungi; phylum Ascomycota; class Dothideomycetes; order Mycosphaerellales; family Teratosphaeriaceae; genus Neohortaea; species Neohortaea acidophila. Next base: position 260,410 of record NW_022985514.1, read on the forward strand.
GAGCTCATCCATTCCGATCAGAGCACCGCACCAACTCAAGGTACTCCGGGCGGAACCGCGACGGATGTTCATGACTCTGGGATCATGATGGAGGGAGTGGTGGAGAAAGGGAAAGAGTCTCACATCGGGCCGCAGGATCAGATGATGGCGGAGAGTGTGCAGGCAGCCGGAACTCCTCAAATGGAAGCCGTACACCCGGAGACAGCCAAGAGCGCCTTGCCCGTCGAAAATGCCGCTTCGGTCAGCAACCCAGCTGGAGAGGCAGTGCAGGAGCCGGCGGTGGAAGCCACGGCGAAGAAGACACGTGCGCGTGCGACGAAGCGTAGTAAGCCGCCTTTCCCTCTGTGATATCCGGGTGATGGAAGCTGACGTGACTGGCAGAAAACTAGCGCAGCCGAAGGGCTTCAGACATAGCAGGACAGGCATTGCGGAGGAATGCAAGCGAGAATCGAGGGAGAGCTCTCTCTGAGCGTCTTGTGACGAATTAGTGGCGATCGCAGAGTCCGTGGTCTTTTCGACTGCTGGGGCCTCATAGCAGCTGCGTGCGGAGATACGCATGAATCGAGTAGATAGCGGCAATTTCCTTGCAATCCGATCTCAGGGCCGTCGTTTCATCACACCATTGTCAGATCAAATCGGCTTTGGTCTAAACGCCAAATTGGCGAACGACAGCGTATTCACGTTGCCACTTTGCTTCTCAGGAGAGGGTGCATCAGGACGTTCTGACTTCCGAATAGTAGTGAGGTTGGTCTTTGCACCCGCAGCCTTCATGGACTGGAGGTGCTCCTCGACAACGGTGCGAATGGCTTCGTAAGGCGGCGACCCTTCTCCGAAAGTGGCTGCTGCGTTGCGAAGATTGACGAGAAGCTGTGTAGAGGTCTTTGTGTTAGTATGAATTTGTTTGACAGCGAGGTCAAGTACTAACTATTGAGAGGAGGTCGTCGTCTGGAGAAGCTGAAGCCATGGCGTGTAGTGGGAAACTGGATACAACGGAACGACACAAATAATCACGGTCAACTAAATCTTGTCACTCTATTTGCTTGAGTTTTGCAGGTCGAAGTGAAGTCGTAGTCTTCAAGCCTTCCCAAGCAAATCTCCGCGCTAAAATTTCGTGCTTTCCCAAATCGAGCTGACTCCTGCATCTCGAACCTCAACCACGACATGGACTGTTCGCGGTGACGCCTAATATTCTCACAAACTCTTCGGCCAGACACTGTGTCATCGCGACAGAGGTGTCAAGGATGGCGGACGTCGATGAAGACGCCTTCACGCCCTCCGCGCCGGGGGGAGGCGAAGACCAGGATCTCGGGGACGAAGTCCAGGACTTTCGCTTTCTAGCCAGCATATCGTACGCCGTCTCCCCTCCACCACAACTTCTAGAGCTAACAGACTTCCAGACGCGAAGATGCCTCAATCCCCAAGCGCGGAGACAAAGACTTCGAGCCGCATGGCACAGCGCTGCAATCCAACATCCTCACCGCGTCAAGGCAGGCGATGCACAACGCGCTGTCGTATCAGCGCATGCACCAGCCGAAGAATCACGTCGTCGCGCACTACCATCCCGAGACGAATATGGCGTATGTGCCTAACCCAAAGGGCATCCACTTTACGAAAGTCGGCTCCGTTCTATCCGCCAAGCACGATCCACTGGGTGATGATGAGCGGCGGGGACAGCGCCTCTGGTTGCTGCCGGAGGAGACCTTACTCCTGCTTGAACGGGGAGTGTTGGATGTGCGGTGGCCTGTGGATTTGGACGATGAAGGAGACGAAGGTCTCCCGATGAGTCTGCAGGGCGCGTACGCAATGTTCATCGGCGATGGCGAGACTGACACGAGCTCACTCACGCTGGAGCGATACTTGGTGTACTCCAACCTCAAGCGGACGGGCTATACGGTGCAGCGCGCAGCGAGCTGGAACTCGAACGGTCCGCCTCTGGGACCAGAATGCTTTGCGCCCCGATCAGGACGAACGTGGGACGTGGGACTACTGGAAACAGCACGATGGTGGTACCTCCTCCTGAGCGCAAAGGAAGAGACCGCACCCGCAGAGCAACGGGTGGGCCCACTCGTACCCAACAGATTATATCGCGGCTATCCTGAGATCTACCGACGGCTGGCGCTCATCAACTACTACAACCCCACCCGCCAGCATATCCAGGACCCCGAGTTCTCCCTCTACCCCCAGCTTCCGCGCACCGAAGACTTGCGCGTCACCTACAACATCTGGAAACCCAACTCGCCCACCTTCAAAAAGTCCGCGCCCGGCCCTCCCGATTTCCGGATAGCGGTGGTGAATGCGCGCGAAGTGGACATTCCTTCCTTAGAGCAGCTGGATGCACTTCTGGAGACGACGCCGTACGATCCTCCCAAAGATACTGCACAGCTGTATCAGAAGTTGAAGTATGGGTACAAGAATGTTATTCTGGCCATCGTGGATCAAGGCATTGTGAGCTATCTTCGCTTCGGGGACGCCGCTTTCGGTCTGGAGCACTTGTACGAGCGTCAACGCGGCGGACCAGGTGGCAAACGTGGTCGTGGCGGTGGACGTGGCAGGGGCGGGAGGGGCGGAAGAGGCGGACGGTGAGAGTCGCGCGGGTGCATGTATCCCGTTGCAGTTGCCACATCCTCACCAAGCGCGGCCACGGCCACGACCACGCCCGCCTCGGTTTCTGCCGCCACCACGATATCTCCCTTGGTGCGATCCACCTTGTCCTCTTCCACCGTTGGACCGCTCTGATACGGGGTCGATGCGCGGGCCGCTCCTCATTCGGCGATCAATCTCCTCGTCGGTAATCTCAAATGCGTTGGGGATGTCCAACATCTTGCAGAAGCGCGCAGTTTGGGGATTGGGATGTTCTCGGCCGTCAGCGTACTGAGGGAGGTTCCAGTTCCCACCATCATAAACGGGGGCTGTAATCTCGAAATTCTCCGGGACGACCAAATCGGCGTCGCTGACATGCTCGTCAACCCAAAGCCTTCGCTTGTCGATCATTTCTCCATAGTCTTCGAGTATGGAGTTGGTCCGATCTTTCTCGGGGACGTCAGCATCAGCGATCGGAGAGGGACCATCCATGGCGAATGTTCGGGTGATGGCAAGCCATTCGCGATCGTACGTGAGCTTCAGCGGTCGCAGGCTGTCTACCTCGCCCTCGCATGGCACCTCCATGAGCTGCAGGAAGTGTCTTCCAGGCAAGCACTTGTCCAGAGCCAGGAAATGGGTGGTGGCGTTATCGATTTGCGGCGGTGGCTTGCGAGGTTCCTGACGAGGTTGCTGTGGTGCAGGGCGTCGGAATGCTTCAGGCAGAGCTGCGCGAGCCGCTTCAAGCGAGACGTCTGCGGTACTGGGGTCGGAATCCGTCGTCTTGCTTGCGGGACCGGATGTTGCAGGGGCATCATCGTCGAGGTCCAGGTTTATCTCGTCTTGATTGGTAGGTGGTGCAGCAACTGCCGCGCCATTCAATGTCGGCGGCACGACGTCGTCGTCTAGATCCAGATCAATCTCATCTGTATTCTTCATGTCTCCTTGCTGGGCAGTGTCTTCCAAGTCAATTTCGTCCTCGTTCTTTGCTGATTGGCCGTTTGAAGTCCCAGCGGTTGGAGGCTGCTGCGAGCCGTCCTCCCCCTCGTTGTAGTTGACAATGGCCGCATACTTGCAATGCAGATGAGCACTGAACCACAGCTTCGGACGTAGCCAGTCCATAGCGTATTTTGCAGCCACACTCCCGAGTTGTCCGTTGCGCGCATCCTGCTCCAAATGCGGCTTGAAGCGAAACAGTTGTTTCCAATCGCCCTTCCACTCCACGCCCTTTGGCCAATCATGACTGATACCGATGTCGACCTGACTTCTCACCTGTAACAGCTTCCTCACGTCTCGCTCGCGCACGTGGTAGATGCTCTTCAGGTCATTCTCGTTATAAGGCAGTCTCTCAAAGTGCGGCTTCCGGTAGTCGTAGCCCTTCCAAATCCCACTGAGGCCGGCGATGCGCAGTGGACCCAAGCGCAGCACATTGGCGGCGCCCATGTAGTAGATGTTGGGCGCCACCCAGCCGCCGTAGTAGAGTTCGAACAAGTGATTGCTGGCCTCGTGGTTGCCGCCGACGAAAACAGTGAGGTAGGGAGCGACGCGCTGGCCGGAGTAGTATTCGTGGAAGTCGGCCATTTCGCGGTATTTGGGCGGCATGCTGACGCAATTGAGATCGTAGGCGTTGCGGACTGCTTGGAAGTCTCCGCCGATGATGAGCAGGTCGACATCGGGCCAGTGCTTGCGTTTGCAGGCTTCGGCGACGGAGGCGTAGATGGCGTGGAGGGTGCCGTGGCCGCAGCCTTCGACTGCGAGGCGGATGCCCTGAGTCTGGTGGAGTTCTGTGTCCATGTTGGTTGTGGCGTTACGTCAAAAAGTCTGAATTTCGTCCGTGTTGTCTGGGTGGTATGCTCGTCTTCTTCAGGATTTGACACCGGAAACGAGAACTCTCGGGGAGAGGGAAGAAGTTGGATGGTTGACAATCAAAAGCCCAGCAGGTCAGGTCTACTTTCCAAGTTGGTAGGACGAGGGATCACAGAATGTGAAGGTGTAAGGTTGTCGTGTAGAAGCCAGCAACGATTGCAGTCGTTGAAGAGACGGAAGGAGGTATCAGGGTGTTGGAATGGCGGACTGAAGGGATTGTTATTAGCCAAGATCCAGCAGTAAGCTTGCATCAGTTCGCTCCGTTAACAAGAGAGCTCTCCATGATTTGACTGTGTTCCTGTTTAGACGGTGATGTTGGGTGCAGGTATTGTGGAAAGATGCTGTCGAAGTCACCTCAGAATATTGCAGGCTCTGATTGGACACGAAAGCGCGGGCGCCAACGGGAGTCGGGCGGGATGGCGAGGTTGCCCGAGTGGGCGCCTCTCCAGGTCGGCCTCGCTCGAAATTCGGCGAGTGCTGGACGGACTTTCAGCTTCCCTGCGAGGAGGAAATGTGCCAAAACCGCCATCTACAGTGATAATTGGAGATCACCCTTATCGAGAACGCTGCCGGTCGAATGGCCGCTCTCCGAAGCCCTGTCGAAATTTTTGGCGGATGCTGGATCAAACTTGGGAGATGTTGTTCGTGAGATCTGCCACAGCCTCGCAGCCGCTCTCCATTTCATGCTCTACGCCTACATTTCTCTACAAGATCAACAATCCTTGCCTTGACGCCTCCATAATTTGAATCAATTCATGCAGACTTCCACCCAATGTGCTCCACTCATTAATCGTTCAACCTTGATATCCGTTGCATCGTAGCTCATAGCGGCCGTCACGTCTTCATGAGATCCATCAGATCAAGACCGAATCCAGTACTTCTGCCGGAATTCGACGTTGGTTTGTTGGCTATCATTGACTGCAGGCTCGCCTTCTTGTTGCGAGGTCTCCTCCGAGCGCTTGGCTTTTCCGTTTCGAGTGATGCACTCTGGACCGGCTCTAGAACTTGAGGCTGCGGGAGTTTGCTCGTTTGGGGGCTTCGCTTGGTCTTCCTTCGCTTTGCCTTGTTGATGAATGTTGAGGAGTCGCACCTCACGCACTGCGCGGCCATGCGTTGTTGATGATCCAGGCTGCTAGCGATACGCGTTGACCTGGTGCGTTTTTCCGTTTTGGGTATGTCGCAAGACCAGCCAAAAATCAAAATATTTCCACAAGCGGTGCAAATGCCATCCCCTCCGTCCCTCGATTCATCGTTGTGGAGCGCAGCCAGCCGGACCGATTGCACGTAAGCGGATGTCGCGGGCGATGAGACCATAAGCCTCTCGGCCACCCCGTTCAGGAAGCGGAGACGTGCGTCCGCCGCCGGCGTGGTCATGGTGATAGGTCAGCATGAATGTCGGGTTATGAGGAGAAAAGGGAGGAAGGAGTGGGAGGACAGACTTGACTAAAAGGGAAAAAATGTCGTTGCTGCAGGCACGTCCGCTAGCTTCCGCTTGCCGCCGCCAATCAATCCCGCCAGAATTCCACCACATGCATCTTCAAACACATCTGAACAATTGCAACAATACACTCCATCGACAATGTCATTGCCAGGGCTGTCACTACCAGGACTGGGACTCTCACAACCGTCGTCATCACACAGCGCTCTTGGCCCGGGAACATCGAGCAACTCCCAGTCAACACGAACCGAGGAGTTGGGCGCGCGCACGGAATGGCGCTTCGAGGTGAATTTTCACCAACAATACCACGTCCGGCTCCTTAGCGGTAACGCCGAGATCTTCGGCGTGGAACTCGCGCTGAACCAGCGCTACAGCTTCTCCGGGGCCAAAGGAGTCATCTTCACTTGGCACGGCTGTCAGCTCGAGTTATCTGGTGACGCGGAGAGTGAATATGCTGGACTCGAGACCGAGTATGCCGTGGAATGGCTGAATGTGCATGGCATGCTTGAGTCTGCGCGTGACTTGGCTCATGGTACCAACGATGGAGGGCCGCGAGTACTGGTCGTCGGCCCTGAATCTGTCGGCAAGAGCAGTCTCGTGAGAAGCCTTGCGGGCTGGAGTGTCAAATGCGGTCGGACCCCAGCCATCGTCAATGTCGATCCGCGCGAAGGACTATTGGCGCCTCCTGGAAGTTTCACTGCGGTGACAGTAGGCTCGCAACTGGATGTGGAGAATGGCTACGGAATTGCGCCCATCTCCGGTCCAACTGTCACTCCCATCAAGACTCCCCTCATCTATCACTGCCCGTACTCCTCACCAACGGAACGGCCGGACGTCTATAAAGCTCTCATCACTCGCACGGCATTATCAGTACTCAACAGGATGGAGGAAGACAAAGTTTCGAAAGAAAGCGGCCTGATGATCGACACTCCCGGCCTGCTCAACGATCCCAAGAGCAACTACGACATGATCGCGCATCTGGTCTCCGAATTCAGCATCACCCTCATCCTGACCCTAGGTTCTGAGCGTTTGTACAACGACCTGAACCGTCGCTTCGGCCCTAAGCAGGCAGCATCAGCAGAAGGCGAAGGCATCCCCGTCCTGCGCGTATCGAAGCCCGGCGGTGCCGTAGAACGAGATGCCGGCTTTTTGAAGCAATTAGCAAATCAACAAATACGACAGTACTTCTTCGGCACCAGCAAAGAGCCATTAAATCCCCACAGCCATATCTGCGGCTTCGCGGAGCTGAGCGTCTATCGAGCCAATTCGGCCACCTTGGCCGCGGCGGCGTCGAGCTATACCAAGGACGAAGACGAGGACGACTCACCATACACTGCACCTAAAGCATCTGCGGATGACTTCGAAAAGATGACGCCTACCAATGCGATGCTGGGCAGGCTCGTCGCAATCAAGTACTGCGATGGCGACAGTGACGACTTCACAATACGGGACAGCGCAGTCATGGGCTTTCTGTATGTGTCGGAGGTGGACGAGCAGAAGAAACGAGTGCGCTTTCTTGCGCCGCATCCACAGCGCTGGGGCGACAAGGCGCTGGTCTGGGGCGGGTGTCCAGAGGCGGTCACGGATTTGGTTGGATAAAATGGATCATGAATTACGACTGCTTTACTATAGCAAACCACCTTTCAGTCACTACCGTCTCGATTTCGTAATACAGAATACTTCATCGACTTCCATTTACTGTCGCGCCCTCGTTACCAAACAGCATACTCCGCAGCCAACACGCCCTCCCTCATGCTAAGTCCCTTCTCCTCCAAACTACGCACCAAAGGCTCCAGTAAAAACTCCCGATGCGCAGCATCCCCCAACGCCCGCATTCGAATCATAGAATAAGTGTCAATATACCTCGCGCTCCTCAGAAAGATAATGCGGCTCAGAAGATCGCGATAACGGTCCGGTAACCCGACGATCCATTCGAGACCATCCTTTACATTCTCCGAGGCAATGGCGAATACGCTCGTTCTATAGAAGAGCTCGATCGTCTCACGGTGCGTTTGTTTGCTGGCGAGGATGATGCCGTGGCAGTGGTGCGGGGGCACTTTGCGCCGCCCGATGTAGATGGTCTCGCGGGATACGAGCAGGCTGTAGATCATGTCGCGGATTTCTTGCGGTAGGTTTAAGAGTGGTGATTCGGATGAAGCCATGTTATCGAATCTGGATGATTTAGTGGTGGGTGTTGTGATGCTCTGAATACGTCGAGCACCTGAGAGACATTTGGGGCGGATGGGGAAGAACAGGTGGGGAGCTCCGGATCGGGAAGGTACAAAGACGATGGGGAATATCAGGTAGAGCTCACAACATCCTTGACTCGGTTCTGCAATACTGACAAGCTAGCTGACAGAGAACAACAATGCTAATGTTGCATAACAGCCTGCAATGTCGTTCCCATTTCCTCCAAGAACATCCTTCCCTCCCTCGAAGATACCATAACCACGCGCAACACCCCCTCCGCAAGCCTGACACGCCTCGCCGTCAGCTTCGGCTCGAAGGCATCTATCACCCTCGCCTCCCGTCGGGCTGCCAGCGCTTTCCCATCATACGCCTTTGCGCGCGATACCATGGCCGGGTCGTCGTCGACTAGGATGGGTCCGTCCAGGCCGAGCCACACACCACTGATACTGGCGTCGAGGATGACAATGTCCTGGATTTCGACTCGGTACATGACGGGGATGGCCGCGATCCACGACGCCGCTGCTTTGGCTGCTTTGGTGCTGTGCGTCATGTAGAAGGTGGTGTAGCGGTAGTACTGCGTGATTGCTTCGTCGTAGAGTTGCTTGTTAGCTAGTAGGATGCCCACGGAGGGCGGCGTCGGCTTGTCCTTGCGTTGGCGGGCGCTGGAGGAGATCTTGAGGTTGGAATCGCTGAACACCACTGCAATGGCAGAGTCAGCATGGACACAGTATAGCGGAGGGGTTGGGATGGGCGGCCGGAGGACTCACTGGCGTAGATGTTTTTGCGGACACTGACGGGGAGTGTCAGCAGAGTGACCCTGGGTCTGGCGACCATGTTGAGCTCCAGCAGAGTGACGTTGTACATGGCGGCCATGTTGGATTGTTTGTAGCTGGTTTGGATTGGTGGGGATGTTTGAAGTTGATGGGTGTAAGACGTGGTTGTATGATGGTGGATGGAGTTGTTGGAAACTGTGAAAAAAGAAACAAACTGGGAAAAGGGGGGAGATATATAGGTAGGGCGGTCGAGCGAAAGAGAGAATTCGCTCGAGACCGCTGCCCCAGGAACGAAGCTATCCAGGTACCAAAATGCGTGATCCGCTGGTTGACAGTACGAAAACGAAGAAAGTCGCGCAACGCCAAGTGCATCGAAGAGCGAAAGCTGAGGATAACTGAAGAAAGTTCCGAAAAACGCAGTGGAAGATGGTGACGAAAAGGGAAGAGAGGATGCTCACCGTCGGTTTTGCTGGCCCAGGTGTAGGCCGATGTTTCTCGTTGTCGAAACTCTGGAACTTGAGACGCTCTCCATAACGTAGTTGAGGTGTAGTAATGTCGTCGTATGAAGCTCATAAGCTCGTCCAAGGCTGCCGGTCCGATCTCCTCGCGCCTTCAAGTACTGACGCCAAGCCCGATCGCAGCGTTTTGCGCGCCACTCTGCTGACCATCCTTGCCACTCGCCTCCTCACCAACCAGATTCTTGCCAATCAGCGTTCGGAAATCCACGCTGACCTCCCGCAGTACCTCTGCCCGTTCCCTGACAACCTGCAGGCAAGTCTCCCACAGCTCACTCCCACGCTCCACCCCACTGATCGCGCGCTCTAGCCCTGCATTGAACTCTTCCACTCTTTCCTTGGCCCACTTCACCCCACTGCTTCCGCTGCTGGCTGGGAAACTAGCACTGAATGTCCGCAGCGTATGCAAGATCAAGGTAAAGGTGGTAAAGGCGAACGCATGCAGGTACGGCGGCAACGCGCCGCTGAAAGGTAATTGCCGGGTTCGAAGGCGAATCGTTTCAGTGCGAGAATCGAGGTAGCGCGTGCGGGCCATTTCTTCGAATCCGAGACGGAGGAGCCAGGACACATTTTCTTTCGTCTTTTCCGTCGCCGAACTCGTCTGAACGAGCTGGCGGGCAATGCTGGCCGCGAGCTTGCTGGCACGTTCGTTGACCTTGGTGAGAATGATCTCGGAGGCGGCGGCGTTGGAGCGGATGCTGCGACCAAGCTTGCGCAGCTTCTCCGTCTTTGCCACGGCCTCTTCGAAGCGCTGCAGTGCAATGTCGATATCGAGGGTGTCAATTTGACTCTCTACCGAGCGGATACTCTGCTGTCGTCCGTCTGCATCCACCAAGATGGAGTCGCTCCGAGACAGGCCTCCAGCAGCGTGTTTCTCGTCATTGGCCCGCGCTGCGGCTGCAGCTTTCTTCAACAACTTTGGATCCCTCACACCCGTCATACGGGCCAACTCGTCTAGCTGATTCTGTCGCTGGCCGTGCTCTGCAGCCATCAGCTTGCGCAAGTCCTCCTGCGCTTTCCTAAAAGCCACGAGAAAGCCCGCTTTCTCACTGTTGTCCGAGGTAGCATACGTGAAGCTCTCGTTGCCGGCACGAATGCTGATTGCATTGGCTATGGCTGCGTTCTCTCTGGAGCTGGTACTGTTGCCAAATGACGCACTAGAGGAGATGTCGGCAAGACTGACATCTTGGAGCAGCCAGCAGCGTTCGGCGACGTAAGTGGTTTGGATTGCTCCCTGTGCGCCAAACGCCGTGCTTTGGTGTTTCGACTTGGTATTGTCGGTCTGCACGAGATCTTTGCGTTTCTTCTCGCTTGCGACCAGGAGGTGGTCGTTGAGTAGCACCAAGCCGACCCGCCTTCGCGGCTTCCAAGTAGCGGCATTGAGCTCCACCCAGCGTTGGCTTTCCATAATGATGTGGCGTCCGGGCAGGGCGGGCAGGTACTTTTGCGAGCCCTCCACCCTCTTCCACAACGTCTGTAGATGGGAAGACCACATGGCTTCCAGGTTGGCGACACTGCTTCTATTCGCGCGCTTTCTATCGGCCACCGAGAGAGACGAGCTCCCTTCGCCGTTTACGCCACCTTCACCCGCATTCGCACCAACGCTCGTCGCCTGACCCAAAGCGCCAGTCAGCTCGCCCATCAAAGTCCGCAGCGTCCTCATCTCCGACTTTAGCTTGTCCGCCTCCTGAGATATCTTGATGAATTGCGTGCGGTTCTGGAAGACGTTGTGCTGGAGGTCGGTGCTGGCGTGATCTTTGACATTCTGTAGGTCCTGCACATAAGCGCGGATGTCGACTTCGGTGGCATCGGACAGGATGGATTGAATGTATTTGTCCGGCTGCAGGTTGGGCTCTTTCAACGCACGCATGTCGACCTGGAGACGCCCTGCGTTGCTCGCGATGCTGCGAGCGGGCGAACGAGGGCCTCCATCACGCGACTGACTGCGATCGCCATCGTCTCTGCTTCCACTGCGCATGGACCGGGCGTACTGAGTGGGGATATTGGGGACGGAGGGGACGGCGCCATCGGGCTGGGGGATGCCTCCAGCGAAGCGAGTGGAGTATCGTCTCTTTACTAAGTCACTCGTTTTCTCTCCTGCGCCCCCGCGACCACCCTCTCCTGGTACGGTGAGATTGGCATTACTGCCCGACGCCGTACTGCCCGTCTCCCATGTCGTCTGCGACTGGTCGCGCTCTTGGCTCGTGTGGCTGAGTAGGCGTGGACCGGAGATGGTGGGACGAGTGGTCTTTTTGCGGCGGAGAGAGATGCCCTTGCTCTTCTCGTCCGACATTCTTCGCAGCGAGTGTGACAATGCGGAGGGAGGTGGGGGTAGGGGACGAGGTTGGCAGGTGAAGGTACATGTAGGCGGAAGCTGCAGGAGGATGCTTTACCCAATCCGGTAAATGCGCTATTCTCGAAGGAGATGGGGAATCTTGATTATTACTGGAGATCCCTGCTCTCAAGAAACCTCATGTCTTTCGTACATCTACACCATCTACGACAGGCCATCACAACGACCAAACCCAAGTCGGGCCTCCTCCGTCTCCTCAGTATCACTTTATCATAACTATCGAGCGACTGAGAAAGATGGTGCCGAGCCTTGGACACTCTTACAGAGTTTCGCATCCGCCAGCGTCTCGTGTGCTTGTTACTGCCAGATCCCTGTCGTCCGGCAGTTGACAACGTGTGAGTGTGGCAGTAGCTCACTCTTTCGGCAGACGGAGTGCTGTCCGATTCCTTGAAGTACCTTGCGCGTAAAAGAATCATGATCGACTCGAAGCTCTACGTCACCAAACTTCTGACCGTGCGTGGAACTCTACCTACACGTACCACAGCTCTCCAACCACACGTGGGGAGGCAGGGTACGCACATTCTCGACCTCTTCGGCGGGCCCTCTCTCTGTCATGATGACATGGACCAGACCGAAGTTGGCAAAGTTAGAATCGTAATTATTGCGTACAAGAAGTAAGCATGGCGTAGAGCAAGCGTTGCGGCCCTCCACGATACCTCGACTTCTGTGTGATCTCCCGCATTGTACAGCGCAACAATTTTGTCAGAATGCATCACCTACATTCCATGCGGGACGCGATCAGGGCGCCAACGGCGGCGTCCATCGAGAACCCGCTTGCTCCCGTCTCGCTGGCCAAGTCCCGGCGATTCATCAGCAACAACGTTGGTGGGTTGCGTGTAGCACCCATCTTGCCTAAGTTTGCCTAACCCGGCGCAGGACATGCGATTCGAAAGAGCACAGGAGGCGTCTTAGACCCAGTACTGGCCAAGAAGTTGGCCAAACTAATTGCCATGGAGAAGAATACGCTGCGAAGCATGGAGAATGCTAGCACGGAGCGCATGGATGGAGCGGTGTGTGGCAAGATCCTGGCACCCATTGGTACTGTCCCTCTGATCGGCTGACAGCAAGCACTCTCCGCATGGGCGGAAGAGCAAGAAGATGATGTGGCGGACGTGGTGGGCAAGATGGCGGTATTGATCCACGAAGTAGGCGACCTTGAAGATCAATACGTCGACCGATACGACCAATACCGGATCGCTTTGAAAGCAATTCGCAACATTGAAAAGGTGGTGCAGCCGGTTAGAGATAGTGCGTTGTCCGATGATTTGCGACCCTCGATGCACTCTGACACGCAGGCTAGAGCAAGAGAAGACCGCCGCTCAGATTGCCAATCTACGGGCTAAAGAAGAGCCCAACGCCGAGGAGCTGGAATCTCTTGAACACGAGCTGGTTCGAACCAACGCCCAGCTGATAGTTGCGGAGAAGCAGCTGTCGACCATCACCCACGAGAGAGTGAAGTACGGGTTTGCATACCAATTTGACGCGATGCAAGAGTTTGGCGAGAAGTTGGCCATCATTGCCGGGTATGGCAAACACCTACTTCAGCTGGTACAAGACGTTCCCACGTCTCCCGAGGAAAACCAACCAACATACTCCGCGCACGCGGCGAGCACTGCGTAAGCTTGCCAAACCCCGATGCGCGCGCTCGTCTTCTTAGCTTGCTAACGCTGGTGGTAGGATCGTTGGCGAATGTGATCGTGCGCTCACGGCATGGGTAGGCTCGCAAGCCGCCGTCACCACCGAGCTGCCCACTCGCCTGCGGTCTATGGTGTCGGAGAGCGCTACAAACGGGGGCCCAGTCCCGCAGGAGAAAGCGTCAAAGCCGAGGAATACACGACGCTGGTCTTCGGATTCGGAAGGTATCGTGGAAGAGCCAGTCCATTTTTGACGAGATCCATGATGGGAGAGGGCGCCCACGCCAGAGCAAGAACTAATGTGTAATTAAGAGCTCCATCACATTTGATAGCTGTGGTAATACTTTCATTTGCCGGTCCTTTACACCGTTGGTAACCTCGCGTATGTGTATGTTGTTGCAGTAATGAAAGGAGGGATAGTGTGGAAAGACTAGGCGGAAGGCGTGGGGAGCTTGGACCGCGGGAATCGTCGCCGAAAAGGGAAAGCAAGCAAGCAAGTCATCAAAAGTTTCCTGGTCCCATTCAACATTTCCATCTCCTTCCTTCACACCCGCATGCCAATTGCGACCACCCTCTGCCGCCCACGATAGACACGGTACCATCACATCGTATTCATCATGGCCTCCACCACCCCATCTGAGCGCATTTCCCTCGCGAGCGTTGCGATTGCCACGACTGGCCTCATCGCCTCGGCAGCGGTAGCATACGCCATCTACTTTGACCACCGACGACGCAGCGATCCCAACTTCCGCCGTCATCTCAAACGCCAGCACAAGAAGGTCTCGCGGCTGGATGAAGAGTCCGCGCTGGCGGCGGAGAGGGAGCAGAAGGACCGGGTGAAGCAAGCAGTGCAGGAGGCGAATGAGGAGGGCTTCGAGCGCGACCCTGAGAAGACGGAGCAATACTTCATGCAACAAGTGGCGCTAGGAGAGCAGATGTGCACGGATGGGAGTGACCCGGTCGAGGCGGCGTTGTGTTTCTACCGTGCGCTGAAGGTCTACCCGCAACCCGGCGAGCTGGTTGGCATCTACGACAAGACCGTTCCAAAGGTGAGTGTAAATGTTTGCATGGTGTGTGGAGACGGGTCTTGCTGACAATGAACATAGCCAATTCTTGATGTCTTGGCCGAGATGATTGCCGTGGACCCCAGCATATCTGTCTCCGGATCGCGCATGGGCTCTGGATCGGACGATGGATCCGATCGGGTGGAGTAGAGAGGAGAGTGTAAGAGGGAAAGAGATGGTTCTACCCTTCGGCCGTGTCATTAATACATGCGGGATTGGCGAGTTGCGTGGTCTCCGACTAGAGGCGGGAACATACCGTGCATGGCAGCGGCGTTTGATGCAATGCGGGCAGGGGAAGGCCATCCTTCTGTTCGTACTTTTGACGCTCTCATCTCAGCAGCGCGCGCCACTCAAGGGCCGGCCCTCTATCAACGTGGTGTGTACGATATACATTCAATGGTCAGCGCGAGTTTCAAACGAAGCAACTCGCTGCTTGGCTCCAGACAAAATGCAGCCTTCTCAGCTTTTACTTCCACATTTCTTCTATAGATTAGAGCTTGAAATCATCGAGGTCCCATGTCGATCGGTGCAGTAAAGCTCCAGCCCCTTTGCGTGACTGTCTGTCAGACGGTTGGGCATCAAGATTGCAGCCTGGTCTTCCCCACTCTCGCAATCCTCCAACTTCCAACCCAAACTCACCTTGCTCATCTCTTGCAACCACCTGAATCCCACTCCACAACGAAATCCAAATGGCAGACCAACAGAGCGCCTCACGATTACTCAGTCTCCCGCGAGAACTCCGTGACAAGATCTACTCCCACCTCTTCCACGACCCCCCAAGCTGGATTCGTCTTGACGTCGTCTGTCCTCTCGACGCCGCCCTGTTCAAAGACAGCTGCACGCCCAGCGCCAACTCGCACGCAATCCAACTCTACGGCCTTCTTCTCTCCTGCCGACAGATCTACGCCGAGGCCTTCCATTTCTACTACCCGAGCAGCGTCTTCTACCTGTACAGCGTCAATGCGGCGGTGCGGCGGCTGGCGCTCATGAAGCCGGAGTACCGAGAGCAGTTGAAGTGTGTCAAGGTCTGCCTGCCTATCCACGAGGAAACGGCATTCTTCTCGTGGATCCCGGAGGTCCACAAAGAGGCGTCACGGAATCGGATGAGGCGGAGTCGGTTGGAGGCTTTGCTCTTGACTATGGACCGGGAGGGCATCAAGTTGCCGGCGGGGGTTTTGGGCACTGCTTTTGCGCCGCCAGTCGATAGGCAGATTGTGGAGGAGGATGACGAGCAATCAAGCGAGAGTGTAGAGGAACGCAATAACGACGAGACGACTGCACAGGAGCAGCGACCGGAGAAGCCCGATCTGGTCTTCTTTCGACAGATTGCAGCGAGAATGTGCAGCTAGAATATCTAGAATGACTGGGGCACAGCATAAACATGTAGCAAAAGGATAAGTAAGGTACATGTTCATCACTCGAACCAAGGTCGTTGGCAGCAAAAAACGTTGCGCAACCCATCGACCCCACAACACACGTCCGCGCCAACGTGCACGAGTATTCCGACGCCGCCACTCCATGGTCTGCACTTCTCTGCCCGATTGCTCGGCTGAAGGATGTCGCAGAAGCTTAGGGCCGCACCAGCAAATCGTCCGTTACCGAGACGAGTGGGCGACCACCACCGAGTTCGAGCCGGGCCCGCAGCAGCTGGATAGAAAACCGGACGGGTTGCAGGAGGATTGAGCTTCGTTTGGTGAAGCCATCACAGCTGAAAGTCGTGGGACGGACAAATTCCATATATCCTCCTCCCGTGTCCTATCACTCCCCGCCCACATCAACTCTCTCGATTATGATCCAGTCTAGTGTACTGCTCAGGGTCAATCGATGCATTCTCAGGTATCTAAATTCCTGAATCCCCCCTGTACCAGTCGCCACAACTCCCCGCTGCACCATATGAGCTTGCGTGCCATCCTCATTTATATCCCAAATGTCACCTTCAGCCTTTCATAGACATAGAAACTCGTCGCCACCATCGGGATAACCTTGATGTAGCCAATCGTCAGGCCCACGTAGAACCCCTTCCACCCCCGCTCCCGCACAATGTCTCGCGCCACTTCGGCCATTCTTAACCGGCGTCCATCGCCAACCACCCCTCCCACTTGCATTCGTCGCCGAATCACCTCCAGCGGGTAGGAGAGCGTTTGTGATACAAAGCCCGCCATTGCACCGGTAGTGAGCTCCGCCCATGCACGGAGAGGTGGAGGTTTGTTGGGCGCCAGCTGAGCCTGCGATCGTTCAGACAAGGGAAGGATGGTGTACGGGGCAAAGAGCGGAGAACGCATCATATCCCCCGCCGCGTCGTGCGTCAAGAAAGACGCTCCGGCATAGGGGATCATACCCCAGATGGTCGGGGTGAAGCCGCGGAAGAAGTTGCCGATACCAGATCGCGGCACAACGGCTTGGATCGCTGCGCTGGTTGCCTCGAGGGTCGCCGCGGCAGGACGGGGCATCGAGGTGTCGTGAAAGTTGGTGCGCGACTGCACCGACGGCGGCCGTTCATGATAGATCGTTCGACATATGTCTCGCACCGTCATTCGCTTCTGGCTCTTTGTCTCCCACGCCAATCGCACGCGAATCACTTCCAGCGGGTATGTAGTACACACCGACATGCACCCGGCGAGCGAGCCGGCCAGGAAGCGGCGATACGGCGTCTCCTGCTCCTTGCTCGCGATGACGATTGCGCGGATCTGCTCGTAAGCCAAGAACTTGATGCCGCCATAGGGGAAGATTCTCAGCAGCGTCGCGCTGTGCCCCCGAAACAGCCCTCGCCCACCGTCGCTTCTGTAGATGTCTCTGATCGCCGCGAGAGCACCCGTCCAGGAGCCTGTGTACTTCTGGAACTGCGGATTGCTCGCTTGGAACAGGATCTTGACGCGGTCGAGCGGAGCGACTACCGTCTTGGCCGCGCACGCCGCTATCCCACCAGCCACTCCACTGCGTACGACGTACTCCCAGCTCTGCTTGGAGATTTTGCGTTGTCGCTGCCGCGGTTCGGAGGATTCGAGGGAGGGGAAGGGGGTGCTGTCGGTCTCGCAAATGGCGGGGCCGCTGCTTGTCGACTCGGCGCGCGGAGATGGTGTCATCTCCGATGATTTGTCGGTCTGTAGATTCTGCGCTGCATGTCTGTAGCAATCGTCAGCTTGGGCGTTGAGGGAGGAGGGGTGAGGAGCGTATTACTTATGGGAGGGAGATTGCATGCGTGCGAGACATGAGGGTCAGGTTGGCGGGCTGGCTGCGGTCAAGATTCCAGTCGCAGTCTCGTCTCGTGTCGATGTCAAGTACTCTCCGCAGAGCGCAGCGTGGCGTGAATGCTCACAGGGAGATAAGGATGTGCAGGTTTGCGAGGGAACGAGCATGACAGGCAACATAAAGCCGATGACGGACCAAGCTTTGGAAAACAGTCGCGTGGACCGAGCACCCGAAATAAGCCGAGTTCATCTCGACTTCACTCCTTCACTCCGAATGCATCCTTCCAAGACGAGGTGCATGCTACATGAGTCTCTAAGTGCCTCCCTGTGATGGTCGAGTATGTCCATACGGTCGGCCATCCTGTGGCAGAATCCAGAAGCCACCATCACTCTCCTCGACATCCCTGAATCAATCGCAGCTGCGCAAGAGGGCGCAGAAGCAGACTTTCCTTTGAACCTTCTCTCTTCCTCTCCTTTGCTCGCTCCCTTTACCACTAACGAACCCAAGTCGGCAGCTGCAAAGGCCACGCTGCAAGGAAATTCAGGCGCCTCGGACGTCCACCGCGCGTACGGAGACATCCTGCGGCAAGCACTAGAGGGTGTCAAGGCCATACGTCCAGCGAGCTGGTGTTTGCCAAGGCCATTCGTCAGTGAAAGACCCAGAGCAGCAAAGAAGCGTAAGCTGAAGCATGTCTCGGATGGCGCACCTGGCGATCATGAACTGGCCACAGAACCTCAGCTTCCGTCTGATCTACTCCCTGCTTTGGCTCTCGACAAGAAGCATGACTCGCAACAGTACACCATGAGACTGCCTCCTTCTCGCACTAATCATGACAGTCGCAAGGCTACTGATCACTCAGCCCACTTCTTCTCCAACGACACCACCCAGACCGAGCTTCTGGACGTCGAATCTTCCGCTAGCACATCAATCCACCGCTTTTACGTCCCACCCAACGCCTCATTCTTCATAGGGGACTGTCGAGACGCTGCTTCCTTTCGCAAAGCAGTTCAATCCCATGCTGCAAAAACCAAGGTCCTCCCGCGGTTCGACCTAATCATCCTCGACCCTCCATGGCCGAACAGATCCATCAAACGTACACATCAGACCCCAGGCTCCACTTACGCCACCCTACCATCTCTAGCCGATATACGTGACGCTAGCCTAGACATGCAACTAGACAACCTCATGACAGAAGACGGCTTTATTGGAGTCTGGATCACCAACAAACACTCCGTGCGTGATCTTGTACTGGGCCCGAATGGACTGTTCGAGAACTGGGGCGTGCAACCTGTGGAGGAGTGGATCTGGCTGAAAGTCACTGCTCTCGGAGCTCCAGTCACGCCAATTGATGCTTTGTGGCGGAAGCCTTATGAGGTGTTCCTGCTTGGTCGGAGACGTGACTTCACTGGGTCGAACGAAACCTCGCAGGTCAAGCGGAAGGTCATCATAGGCGTGCCGGATCTGCACTCGCGCAAACCGTGTCTGAAAGAGCTCCTGGTGCCACTCGTTGCGAAGCAAGAGAAACACCGGGTGCTGGAAATCTTCGCACGCTATCTGGTGGCCGGGTGGTGCAGCTGGGGCAATGAGTGCATCAAATTCAACTGGGACGGATGCTGGAAACGGATACTCGACGCTCAACATGACGAAACAACAGCCGCGGAAGCAACAAGCGAATCGACTCATCTCTCATGATCTTCATTTGAAATAAGGCCGACATCTACCTCCATGCACCAGTCCCACTACCAAGTTCATCGATTCGTTTCACCATTTACCCAAGCATCACAGGCTTCTCATTCCAATGCATCAACGTCACCCTGTCCCGACTTCCTAATAACGCCCAGCTCATGCAATCGATCGCACACCGCATCCCTTCTCGCCGCCTTGTCTCTGTTAAACGAAAGACCATCCAGACTCTCCAGCTGCCGACATCCATTGGCAAGCATGATCTCATACACCCGTCGTCTCAGCAGAGTATCATCAGCCATAAGCGCACGATGTCGCTCATCCTCTCCCAAATCACCCGGCGGAAGTTCGAATCGAGCCTTCTCCATCGCTGCAACCTCCTCCTCTTCCTCGCTGTCCTCCCGAGCGGTATCACGTACCCGCCGGATAAGACTGGTATGCCGACAAATCGTCGATGCAAGATTGGCATACAGTCCGTGCGTGAGAGGATTATCCCGCACGTCCAATGCTCGAAGCATCGGCATCTTCCCAAACGTCGCGACGCTTTTCCGCAGCCTCTGCAGCCGATTGCCGCACACGCTCAAGCCTTCCAAGTTCAGAATGTTAAGAATGGGGCGAATGTCTTGGAGGTTGTT
This sequence comes from Neohortaea acidophila, assembly GCF_010093505.1. Lineage (NCBI taxonomy): Eukaryota > Fungi > Ascomycota > Dothideomycetes > Mycosphaerellales > Teratosphaeriaceae > Neohortaea > Neohortaea acidophila. The sequence goes on from NW_022985514.1 coordinate 280,327, forward strand.
GAAGTTGAGATTCAGGGTTCGCACATTCGGCACACGCAGGCCAAAGTCCGACGGAAGTTCTTGGAGACCTGCAGAGGCGAGTTCGAGGTGCCGGAGGTTCAGAAGGCTATGTGGCAAGCGGAGTGTCGGCATTTGATTGCCAGAGAGCAGGATCACCGCAGCTTCCACGCGCGACTCGAGGATCGAAAGCACTGAACCAACAGGGAGGACCTGGCGCCTCATCGACAGCGTGTGCAGATTTTGCAGATCTTCAACGCCGTTGATCCTGCAGAGCTGATTGTCGTCAACGTTGAGATTGGTCACGTTTGGATACCATCCCGCTTCCAGCTGAGAGATGTTGCAATTCTTCATCGACAATGAGCGCAGTTTCGACAGCCGATGGGCTTGATTGATGCTGTTGCCCACGATGTTGTTGTCCAGCTTCAACTCTGTCAATGAAGGCAGTCGTTCCAGGCCGTCAATGGAGGTGATCTGGTTGTCGCAGAGATCCATACTCGCCAGGCGGCCGAGATTGCAGCTCTGGAAGGACACCGATTGGAGGTTATTCCGTCTCGCACGAATCTTGAGCAATCCGTCTAGCTTAAACACGCCACTCAAGTCCTCAATCTTGTTGTCGTCGGCCCGGAGTTCTCGTAAGTGCACGAGACAGTTCAACGCATTCAGGCTATCCAGAGAGTTGCCAGAAATGTCAAGATATTGCAGATTCATCAGGTGGTTCCAGGAAGTCAAACTGCTCAGACGATTGCAGGTCACATCCAGCCTGCGAATCGTGAATGGCATCCCTTGAAGATCCTGCAGCATGTTGTCCGAGACAATCATGTCCTGAACGCCGGTACAGAAATCACTGAGCCCATACAGAGAATTGAGCGAGCGGCTTCGCAAATCGAGCTGCTTGAGATCTTCCCAAAAAGGCTCACCTTCATTAACATCGGTGAGGATCTTGACGAGCTCTTTCACGGCCACTGCATAGCGATCGTTCACCTCCATGGCCGCATGATGAGCCAATCGGTTCGCCAGCGCTCGCTCGGACGGTCTTTCTTCATCCTCTTCGTGTACCGTGAATTCGGGTAGATCACTAAGAATGAAGCTTGACGCTCCTTTGGATGGAGACGACTCCCACTCCGTCACTTGATTTCGCTGATGGCGCGTGCTGACGGGTCGTGAGACGCTCAAGGACAAGCTCATCACCCGATCTCCGGGAAGGGGAGCGATGAACGACAGCTCGCTTTGCTGCTGAACGTGGGCATGAAACTTCTTGGTGATGGTCCTTGTGCGAAGAGAGAGGTCCCGCACCGGGCCGCGTTTCATTGAAGAGGGTCGGAAGGGGAGCAATTCGGGCGATACTTGATCGAGATCCTCTGCGTCGTCCACGTCGGAATCCTGCGCACTGAGCTCAGTCTCATCAGGCAGTGTTGTGTCTGCGATATCCGGTTGATATTCGTCTTCGTCTACCATGGCTTCGGCGTAGTCAGCCGTGTCCACCTCTTGTGGCAAAGGTTGAACCGGCTCTTGCATCACGCTGTGCTGCTTCCCATGGCCGAGAGAGGCCATCCTCGCCATCTCTTCATCACTCCATGACGTCGCCCTAGTCTCAACTTTCTCCGCTTGTTGGCTCGATGCAAAAGCTGTGTATTTTGACGGCACCGAACTGGAGTGGTTGTGGTGGACATGAGCACCGTCTCGAGTCACTGGGCGAGAGATGACGGTCTCTTCAGAAACAGTCCTGACTTCCGCTGGAGGTGGCCTCTGACTCTCAATTGCTTCGATCGTGGACTGTCCTCCCCGTCTCTCACTTGAGCTCAGATTCTTCCGCTCATTCGGCTCGTCGACAGGCAGATCCGAGATTTCTCTGAACGGGTCATCATCGCTGGTCACATTGCTTGGAAGCTCTAGGAAGCTCCCGTGCACCTTTTCCGGGCTCTTGGGCACCCTCACCCATCGCTGTTGATCTTTGTCGAACGTCATGCCACCTACTTCTTCGCCAATGAGATGAGCAACGGCATCGGGTGCGAGAGTGCCGACATTCTCTGATTTACGGGTCGACACTGTCGCCATCGTCTGGCCGGTGGATGTGCCGGCGGAGTTTTGTGTCTGAAGGGTGCTCCCTAGCGACCGCTGAGAGACCGGACGCGAATCCGTTGCTTCGTCTTGCTTGTGTCGACGGTGTAGTGGGCCGGTGATTCGAATATTAGCATCCTTGTCTACGACAACTACTTCCGCATTGACGCCCTCGTCGGCGTCGACTTGGAGAGAAGCGATGGAGTTGGCGATGAAGTTCGTATCGTCCACATCTTCCTTTTCCTGGAACTTGCGAAGGTGGCTGATGACTCTCGCATCAGTCTGCTTGGGCGCGCGTGGTCGCCAGCCACTCCCTTCACGAGACGGTGGTCGCGAGTCGGCCTCGCGGGATCCATCAAGTCTCACGCTCTGGTGAAACTCGTCGCCATCCGATTCCTCGACGCTCCCCAGATTGCTCTGAGGCCGTGCTTTCGCGCGTATCAGATTCATAACCATCATGGCCTCGTCCAAAAAGTCTTGCGTGGTGACCGATCGCTTCCGCTTGCCGTAGTCGTCCGATGGCCTCTGCACCCTCAGCGTGAAAGCCGCCACTTCGGAGGCCAGCGTGTGCGCCTGTTGTTGCAGTGTTGGCGGGTCCTCCGACACCATGGACGATTCAAGCTGCTCCATGACAGCCTCCAACTTCTCCGGTTCCTGCTCAGCGAATTCTTCAGCTGCCTCCCTAAGCTCGGCTGTGATTCGCTGCCAACGTCGCTGACTAGGCGTGGGGTTGCGAGGTCGTAGAATCTTCCTCTGAGCGAGTGTTTGAGGATCTGCTGTGTTCTGGAGGTCTCCATGGCGGGCGTCTTTGCGCTTTCGGCCGCTGGCTGCTTCGTGTAGTTGATTCTGGTAAGCTTCGTTAATGGTGTGAATTCCATTCTCGAGCTCTGATGCATGCAATGTCCTCCGGCGTTTGGGTGTAGGGTCTTTGAAGGGCGACGTTGGCGGCCGCTTGCCATCCGCGTAGTCACGGTCTTGTTCAACTGACAGGTCTGCTCGCAATGCCACTTCTGCAACCATGGGACCATGGGCAGCATGGGGAGCTGCGCCCTTCTCAACAGTGGAATGCTTGGAGGTGGGGGCACTTTGCTTCGAATGCTTTCGCTTCATCTTGAATGTGTCCACGATTGGTGGCGACGCAGCGTCGAATTGGAACCCGAGGGGGATTTTGCTTCCCGGTGCGAGTACATCCGAGCCGGGCGAGCCATCACTGCGTGCCTTGTCAGAGTCAGAGGCACTCGTGATGGTGATCTCGGCGTCAAACACATGGCCATCGAGCTCGCCACTTCCGAAAGAAGGGGGCTCAGAAAAGTCTCGAGGTTGAACGATGAGTTTTGGGCCGCCGTTCGAAGCTGCTTGGCGCAATGTGCCGTCAGGATGCAGCTCACTGATGCGTCGCAGCAATCGATTGTTGGTGAAGGTGTCGTGAGCACCGAATAGTTTCAATGGGCTGCCAGACGAGCGTGACTTCGGCTCTTCTCCTTGAACAGGGGTAGTCGGAATTTCAGGAGGCGTGGGAGCAGGTGGCGGGTGTCGAGGAAGGATATGTGGCGACAGCAGACCACTGGCGTCGGCGTTGATTGACTCGTCAATGCCGGACGGAGACGGGCTCAAAGGGCGCTGCTTAAAAGATCCCTGTCGAGAGTAGCCTCCGCGCTCGAACTGGACATTGGAACCAAGCGAGGGGAGAGGCGATCCTGTTGGCAAGTTCTCGGAAAACGAAACATTCTCGTCTGCGACTTCGACTCCACTTTGCGGACCGTCCGTGAAAGCAGAAGGCTCGCGTTGCGGAGATTCTTCCTCGAATCCCTCGTCAGCCTCATCGTCTTCGCGGTAATCTTCACTCGTACGTTCGTGATTTACATGGCCATTCTGCAATTGTTTGACCAAATGTGAGTCGAGCGGCGCGTAGTTGACTTGGCCGGTGACCGTCGTATGTTTTGAGATGTAGACCGGACTGAAGTCTTCTTGTTCCAGCTCGGTCTGGCCACTGACTGTGCGGCTCTGCGCAATGTCATCCTGTGTGGGTTCGAGAAAGGCTTTGTTGGGACTGGATGGGCCGTTGGACAAGCCACTTGACGTTCGCGCAAGATGTGCGTTGATATGGGCCGGGCTTTCCAAGTCGAAGGGGTTGCTTCGGAAGCTTGCGTATTCGTCCATTGCGTACGAAGGTTCGACATCGAGGTGCACGGCATCGACGATTGAGTCTTCGGCAGCGTCTTCGGAAATTTCGTATGGGCTTTGAGAGCCCGGGGGCCAAGGTGGCGGACTTGATGGCATGCTCATATCCGACTTCTGCAGCCAACGGAGGCGGTTCTTAGGCTTGGGTTCCGCGTTTTCTGTTCCCTTTGACGGCGTAAAGATGTTTTCCAGCCCGGTTGGGCCGAACAGGTCCGTATGATCGCCATACCCAATCTGCCCGTGAACCAGCCTCCGCTTCCACTCCAGCGTCTCCTGCCTCTTGCTGGGCGACGCGCTCTTCGACCTCTGCTGTACCGTTCCACATGCCGGCAAAGATCCATCTGAAGCTTCTGAAAAGGACTGAGAACCTCGTATCTGGACTGGGGCATGTTGTCGCCGCAGCGTATTTCCTTCGTTTCTGCTCAGTGGCGCAAGCACGTCCCTCTTCCGTTGTGTACCAGCATCTTGTCGCGACAGCGATGAGTGTGTTCCCAGGCTTGGTCGAGGTATGCGACTCAAGCTACTTTCGAGTGAGGCGCTGGAATCGAAGGGGGGTTCAGCAGTCGCATTGTTGGATGAGAGCGGTTTCTGTGGTGCCACCCAGGCATCGTCGAGGCCGTCCAGCCAAGGAGCCACCCTCGAGCTCATTCTGTCAGACCGGCACCAGTTGGGCGGACAGTAGATTGTCGACTTCCAAGCTTCGTATGAATGGACGATACATCAGGTACAGTAGTGTGAAGTAATGTGTAGAGCGTGCAGCCCACCAATGATCCGCGCGTTGATCGATGGCGCGTGCGGCTTGGAGGCAACAAAAATAGGCTTCGCGTCGCCATGGAGACGGGAAGCCGGCCGAAAGCTTGTTTGCCACTGCACCGCATCTGCCTGACGAGCTGGCAGCATGGCAGTCTTCGAGTCAGCATCCGCAACGTTCATTCAATTTCGACTTGATGCCTGGGGTCCGGCGGTGAGCTACTGTTGATGTCTGATCGAATGTCCTGCTTCGATGCATAGCTATACGCCCTTGACGGTATGCCATCATGATCAAAAGCCATCGACCTAGAGGACATATCTGGACCCATGCATCCGCTTTCCAACAGACGAAACAGTTCCGCAACATTGTCTACGAAGAATGTCTGGCTCCCAGAACAAAAGTTCTCGTCGAGGACCAAGACGAGAAACTGTCCGCGGCTGATCGCGCAACGAAGCGAAGGAGGATCGAGAAACTCGCGTCTGATTTCTTAGATGGCAACCCACTCTTTATTTCATCTGCTCGCCCATGCCCTTTAGTTCTGAAGGCTACGATTGCCACACTTAAAGACCCCGGGAATGAGGAGGGAATTGAAGTGAATGAGGGGCATGACTCGGACAACGAACTCTGGAATGACGTGGAGGATGACGATGAAGTTCTGGAAAGACTGACGGCACGTTCGGCAGCTGCTACTTCTCCAAAGGACCCTGTGGATCAACCTGATGATGGTGTTCATTCCCACATCGAGTCAGTCGAAGCGCAAGCAAGCTGTAGATCCTCCAAAAGATTCAAATCTGTTGGACTCGAAGCTGGACCAAGCGAGGAAGCTCTTCGACATGCAGCTGCTCTGCGAGCACGGAATGCGTCGATGGCCAATAACGATGTTCCCGATCGACGCGTATCTATCGAGTCACCTCCACCCTTCGGCAGCGGACCACACGACGTCCCAGCCCCTACTACAGATTCTGCTCGGGACAGATGGATATCACGGCGCAAATCACGGTTCTCTTTCTCAGCCTATGTGCCTGACGACGGCAGCCAAGACGAGCTTCGCTTATCCAGACTCGAAACTCCTTCTGCGCAATTGCGGGCGGCGTACAACAAGGCCCACGCATCCTCACTTCAGTCAGTCTCGAGTGCCGAGGTGTTGCCGCAGCAGCAAGCATCATATCAAACAGCGCTCGAGGAGTATGACCAGCGCGGCGACAAAACATCGGATGGGCAGCGAGACGCATTCGACTCATCACTTGTTCCCCCTGAGACTACACCCACCAGGCGTACGAAATCCGCAATTGTCGCGGAAGTAAAAGTTGCGACAAGAAAGCCCCGCTCAGTCTATGTCAGCGCTCCTGCCACGCCGCATGGATCAACGCCTTTCCAGTTCCGGAAGCGCAAGACGCGATCGATGGGCGTCAAAACGGCAAGACTCAACAGGCCTGGAGAAGCTCAAGGTGGGGCATCTCAATCCGACACAGGCGATCATGGTAAAGTTTCCGCGCTGCCAATGTTGGACATGTCATTCCACCACGATTTGGAATTTGCTCAGAATCTCAATCGAGCACTCGAGGATGAGCAGGGCGAGCTCAGCCTGGTAAACGAACTCGACCATGCCAACACGAGTGGCGTCTCCCATCGAACTTCGCACATGAGTCCCGACCCAGAATCATCCAGTCCGTCCTCGGATCACGCTCTTTTCTCGTCTGCGGTCGAGCAAGCGTGTAGCGTTGTACAACGCGATTGCGGAGACGGGCATTTGCAGACCTGGGCCGGAACGCAATTTCTACTCGACAAAGCACAACATGAGCTGTGGAACTCGCCACACAAGCGAGAGCCGAGTCCCGTCAGCGATGGGCTGAATACGCCGGAAGCGGAGGGCAGGATCATGACCGGATCTCCCTCCTCGAACCAACGCGAGCCGCTCAAGCAGCTTTCACAAGAACGTTTCCCGAGCACGCAACAACTTCTGGGTGCTTTCGAGGGCTGGTCGACGGTGAAGAAGCCTCGCTTTAGGCCTCGATACTCTCCTTCATCGATGTCGGGCTCGCCTAAAAAAGGGGAGAGAGGATCACTGGTGACATTGAAAGGCACACTAGCGACATCGATGGCACTTTCAGCGTCTCCTATGGCGAGCGACCAAAGTCGCATTCCAATCCAGTCGAAGGGAGCTATGTCATCGACTGCGCCGCCTAGCTTTCCAATCGATGCGCCAGATGCCACAGGGTCCCCGGGTCATAGAAGACATACGTTCGCACGCAGTTTCAGTGAAGGCGATTGGGAGGGCACGGCCATGTCCCTCCACGAGGTGCTACCGACCGCACAGTCAAACGTGCTTCACGGGGAGGAGATTGAAACATCACCCGAACGGCTGCTCGCAAGTCTTGAGGCTCAGGAGCCTTCCACTTTTTGGCGCGAGCCTTCCAACCTCAGCCAGACTGTGAACGATCTGCGAGGGTGTCTGGACACGACCGAAATGAATGGAGTGTGGAGTCAGCTTAGCTAGATACCTACCTGGTCGTTAGGGTTTTGTTAGGGTTAAAGACTGCATTGTCTTTTGTGACATTCGCATGCCGAATACAACGATGGACATCTAGCTTGGTCGTGAATGATGTATACTGCACAGGCAGCAAAGAATAGAGATGTTCACGTGCCTTCAATCCCGGTTTGGTTGTTGACCCCACGCGGCGGCGGTGGCGGCCACGAGAAACAAGCCCAAGCTTTTTCGCCCCGGAACCCAGTCCCGCTAACCCTCGATGACGGACGACGCTTGGAAATGCAGTCAACCTCTGCGAACACATCGCTGCCGTGTGTGTCCATGTGAACTTGTCTTTCCGCATTGTCCAGCAAATCCTGCCGCACGCAATTTCGCCCTCGCACCTATTCTGCGCCCCGCAAACAACTCCAAACATCACCCTCGTGACCCTACGCTTCCTACCACTCCCTAGCACTCTCCCTCAACATGGCGCGTGAAAAGGACCCCGACGTCCCGACCCCCGGACCGGCACAGCTCACCTCTCACGCCGGACCGGATGAATGGCTTGCACAGGCAAAGCTCTGCCGCTACCTGCCGGAAGCGGACATGAAGCGGCTGTGCGAGGTGGTGAAGGAGTGCCTGATGGAAGAGAGCAACATCCAGCCGGTGCAGTCACCCGTCACCGTCTGCGGCGATATCCACGGTCAGTTCTACGACCTCCTCGAGCTGTTCAACGTGGCGGGCGGCATGCCGGGGGAAGTGGAGGAGAAGGAGAGATTATCGGCGGCGACGGCGGCCAGCACGGCGAGTCCGAAAGGCAGCATTGGCAGCGCAAGCGGCTTCGAGCCCAAGAGCCCCAGTAGAGGAGGGATTAATGCGGCGGACATTGAGCCGCCAAGTCAGATCAGTGATCCGCGAGTCAAGAGGAAGATGAAGCGGCGCTTCCAGCGCGACTCGGCGTACATATCCTCCACCTCTAACGACGGCAACTCGGAGACGGGTGAGGATGACGAAGAGTTCCGGGGCAGAGTGCGGAGTCGAAGTTTGGAAGATGCAGAGGACGACTACGAAGATGAGGACAGCGAGGATAGTGGGGTGGGCGTGAGGAGTACGGGGCAGAGCAGGAGCAAGAGTATACACAAGCAGGACCTGGCGAACGGGAAACAGAACTTTGTGTTCCTGGGGGACTTCGTGGATCGGGGATACTTCAGCTTGGAGACATTTACATTGCTTATGTGTCTGAAGGCGAAGTGAGTGATGCGAGTGGAGGACAGCGAAGTGAGGAGGCTAATTGGGATACAGATATCCCGACAAGGTCACACTGGTGCGTGGCAACCACGAGTCGAGACAAATTACGCAAGTGTATGGCTTCTACGAAGAGTGTCAGCAAAAGTACGGCAATGCATCGGTGTGGAAGTCATGTTGCCAGGTGTTTGACTTCCTGGCTTTGGCGGCCATCATCGACGGCAAGGTGCTGTGTGTGCACGGTGGATTGAGCCCAGAGATTCGCACGCTGGATCAGATCCGCGTGGTGGCGAGAGCACAGGAGATTCCGCATGACGGAGCGTTTTGCGATCTCGTGTGGAGCGACCCGGAGGATGTGGAGACGTGGGCGGTGAGTCCGAGAGGAGCGGGGTGGTTGTTTGGCGATAAAGTGGCGAGCGAGGTGAGTGCCCTATCGTGCCTGTTGGCGAGTTCGAAGGTGATGGTCAGAATGCTGATGCTGGTGGTCGCAGTTCAACCATGTCAACGGTCTGCAGCTGATCGCGCGTGCACATCAACTGGTCAACGAAGGCTACAAGTATCATTTCGCAACACAGGACGTGGTGACGGTGTGGTCGGCACCAAACTACTGCTACCGATGCGGCAACGTGGCATCCATCATGACGCTGGGAGAGGACCTCAACCCGGACTTTAAGATCTTCTCCGCCGTGCCGGATCATCGGAGGGCGGTGCCGGCAGGACGACAAGGGCGTGGGGAGTACTTCTTGTAATGAGCAGGGGCTGGCTCTCGATTCTTTGTTGTATTGATGTACCTATATGACATCCTGCATTCCTGATGGAGCTATGAGGGTTGGTTTGCGAAAGGGGGGAGTACAGAAATGCGTGCAGTCAACATAGCCTGCATGATAGTTGATCTCCCCAACTGCATTGACCACACTATCTCGGCAGTCCACGCGCACAACCTGGCTGTCGCTTGAATGCTCCCACGTGCCATAGATCATTTCAATCGTTACTCCATGAACCTGGATAAAAGGAAACAAGGATTCGGGCCGGCAGCCACTAATAGAACAAGAGCCATGGGGCTGGGGTTGGCCCGAGATGATGGAGCCGGGGTCTGAAAATGGTATGCGCCTACTACATGCGGAAGGAGGGAAGGGAGAATGAACAGCAGGCTTGCTCTTCTCCTTCATCATCCGTCCTTGTCTTCCAAATCTAGTGCCAGGAGATTATTGCATTTGTGAAACACGGCGTCAATGCCGCATCTAGCATTGACTTGCCATGGCGCAACGGGCGACAGCCCCCGGCGGCGCGAGGCGTACCTGCAGCCGCTAGTGCTGCCACGCCCGCTGCAATGGGATGGATGCATCGAAACAGCCCGATGGGTTGGCCATCACCAAGACATCTTCAACGACGTCTTCAATGAAACGCACTTGCATCCGCTGGGTACGTGTCCGTGGGGTTGGATTGCCGGACCAGTAGATCCAGCCCGCGGCCGTCTCTGGCCTCATCTTCGCCGGTGTTTGAGAACGCAACGCTTTCCGCCTTTTAACTTAAATGATCACCCGAGCACGGGCCCAGCGGGCATCTCTCTCGCTGGGTTGTACCACACGAAGTCGCGGCTGGGGAGGAAAGGCATGACTGTCCACCTCGTCCTACTCGCCGTCGCTACATATTTCCATCCATCGCCGCGGCCGATATCATCAACCACCAGGCCGCCATCGCCTGTCTTTCCCATCCTTCCCGCCTACCTCGCCCTGGGCCGCCCGCCGCGTGCAGCGATCGACAGCGCATACAGCACAACCCAGCACAGGAATTCAAATACAGCTCACCACCCGGCCGCATCCTCCGCCAGCGCATATTCGTCCTCCCCGCCCATGCCTGCTCCTGGCAACTGGCCCTCCTCTTGTCCACTCGCTACCTCTCCACTCACTGCTGCACCCCTAGTGTAATTAAGTGCAGGTGACAAGTGCCGCCGAGAGGAGACACGTGGGGTTTTAACCAAAGTTCACCCAGGTACCGGCCATCACCACCTGCAGGCCCCAGTGTCGCCAGGGGCCAATTGCGGCCGGGCGCGCGCTGCTGTCGACCCGCTAACGCAAACCCCCCGGCATTCCCCGTCCCCCGTCTTCTAAACCGCGCGCCTTGTCGCCGCACATTTCTCCCTCGAGGCCATGCAGGGGGGTGCGAGTGTCGTCGACCACTCCATGTCGCCGCCGCCGCTGCCCGGCCCTGCTCCTCCTCCTCCGCCCTCTCTGCTGCCCACCTCCCCCCCAACTTCGCCGGGGCTGCGCAACGCCCATCACCACCGCCGCCCGCCGAGCACGGCATCCATCGCCGCCATGCCGCACCAGACGCGGAGCTCGAGTCGCCTCACCGACGGGCTGACGAGTCGCTCGTCAAGCGATGAGGATTCCAAGACAGCTGTCAAAGTTGGTGCGTCGCTTATCCTGTCAAACTCACATGCCCGACTTGACACCCTTCGCTAATCCTTAATTCTCCGAACAGCTGTCCGCGTGCGACCACCCCTCTCCCCCACCGACCCCGGCTTCGACTTGATTCCCCAGCGCTTTCGAGAGAGCACCTGCGCCGTGCCCACCCCCACCAGCCTGTCGGTGCAGTCACCGCAGGGCAAGAGATTGTTCATCCTCGACCGCGTATTCGACGAGCAAACCACACAGCAAGGCGTCTGGGACTACCTCAGCGACAGCGTCTCGTCGTTTGTGAAGGGGTACAATGTGTCCATCCTCGCCTATGGCCAGTCCGGCTCCGGCAAATCCTACACAATGGGTACCTCTGGCCCGGAAGATCAGGCAGACTCCCAGATCATGGGCATCGTCCCCCGAGCTGCGCAAGCCTTGTTCACCGCGCTGAATGGCGCCTCCCTACCCAAGACGGGCCTCCAAACACCCAAGCGATACTCCACTCAGGTGTTACCGACTTACGCTTCGCTGGCCAAAGCAAGCAACGCAGATCGCAACTGGACGTTGAAGGCGACATATGTCGAGATATACCAGGAGCAACTGCGAGACTTACTCGTCCCCGAATCCGTTCCCGTCCCCGACCGCGCCCCTGTGGCTATTCGAGAAGACACCAAGGGTCGCATTCTCGTCACTGGCCTCACTCAGGTCACCATCAACTCGGTGGAAGATCTCCTTCGCGCCCTGAACTTTGGCTCGGCCATCAGACAAACCGATGCCACCAACATCAATGCCCGCTCTTCACGATCCCACGCCGTCTTTAGCTTGAACCTCGTCCAGAAGAAGAGCGACACTCCTCTGACGCCGCGGCGAGAGAAGCGCTTCTCCACCCCCGTCGAGCCCCTGTCCACCGCGGAAGATTTCATCACCCTGGACAGCAAGCTGCATTTCGTCGACTTGGCGGGCAGTGAGCGGCTGAAAAATACGGGCGCCACCGGTGATCGGGCGAAAGAAGGCATTTCCATTAACGCTGGGCTTGCAAGTCTCGGAAAGGTCATCTCACAACTCTCCTCCCGCAATACACACGCACACATCTCCTATCGCGATTCCAAACTCACCCGGCTGCTGCAAGATTCGCTCGGCGGGAATGCAATTACGTTCATGGTTGCCTGCGTCACACCGGCCGTCTTCCATCTCAGCGAGACGCTGAACACGGTGCATTATGCGCAACGTGCCCGCGCCATCCAGACCAAACCCGAGATCCAGGAGAGCCGGGACGAGAGCGACAAGCAAGCTGCCATCGACCGACTACGAGCCGAGGTTTCATTCCTCCGTGACCAAATTAGGCACTTGGATCATGCGGAAGGGAAAGGTGCGGACGGTCGAGTGCGGCTCGACAAGCAGCAGCGCGGTCAGGAAGCGGATCTGGAAACCCAGCTCCTGGACATGCAGGAGAATTACAACACCCTCAGCAACAGGCACGCCAAATTGATCGCCGAACTCTCTGAAGCGCGCGCTGGCGAATTCTCTGAGACGCCGCTTGCGAATGGTGCCGTGGGCGAGAATGCCATGGAACGCGTGAAGAGGTCGAGCTCGTTCGCCGAGGCCGTTGAAATGATGGTTCTCGAGTATGAGAAGACCATCCAGAGCCTGGAGACATCTCTCTCGAAGACCCGCGGCTCGCTGTCGAGCTCCGAGAGCACTCTCATGGAGAGGGAAACCCGTATTGCATACATGGAAACCATCCAGCAACACCTCCAAGGGCGTTTGCAGAAGATGATGGATCGCGAGCAGAGCAGCGAGGCATATGTCCACGATCTCGAGATGCGGATGCAAGGCTCGAGCACGGGCGAGGAAGCGAACGCCGCCTTGATCAGCGAGCTGCGCAAGGAACTTGCTCGCGTGCGCGAGAGCGAGGCCAGCAACGAAGACTACATCTCAACTCTGGAAGAAAGACTTGCAGAGGCCGAGCAAGACCAGGAGATCATGCAGCGCGAGATCGACCGGCTGGAGCACGTCGTGGAGAGGCAGCGTAGCATCGGCAGACTCGACAATCTGCTGGGCGAGTTAGATGTGGGTCACAACGAAAATGGCCGAGGGGTCAATGGGCACGTGCTCACGATGAATGGTCATCATGAGAATGAAGATCCGTTCACGGAACGCACCAGATCTCTCTCCAGTACTGCTGCGACGCAAGAAGAGCTTTTCGAGGATGGTGGATCTGATTACGGGGTGTTGGGAGCAACGCCGAAGGAGAACAAAATGACATCCGCCACGGAAGATGCCATGCGACAGTCACGCACGCTGACGGAAGCGCACAATGCCGCTCAGGACGATTTCATGGCGGACAAAGTTGAGAACCTCACGCAAGAGCTGTTCGATCTCCGCTCGGACCACGAAAACGTGATGATTGACTACGACAAGCTTCAGCAGAAGTACCAAACGGCGCTTGAGACCTTGGCCAAATTGGAATACGACAAAGAGACACGCAAGATGGATGACGCTCAAGCACCGGGTGGAGTGACTTCTTTTTTAGCCGACGCGGGGATGGAGAGAGAGGAGAAGGCAGAAGGACAGCCTTCATCCTCGCGATCGTTGTTGGAGGAGTTGTCCTCGCGGCCATTATTGAGGTCGTCGTACGAAGATCTCGCGGACAGATCGAGCAATGACCTATTGCAGACTACGGGAGATGCAGAAGGGGACGCTGCGGCCGTCCCGCTCCCTCACGATGAAGAAGACCGGCAGGTCGAATTGGAGACGCTACGGCAGCTGAAGTCAGAGCACGAGAGCACCATTTCCGAGCTGACTGCCAACTACACTTCGCTACACTCCCGTCACGAGGACACAGTCGCTCACGTCGAAGATTTGAAACAGGAACTCGCAAAGGCGCAACGTTCAACTCCCCCGAACTACCGACAATCCTTCTTCAACCGCAAGTCGGTAGACTTGTTCGCTCTCCATGGCGATCGGGCCACCAAGTCGATAACGTCTTTGCGCATCGTCGGACAAGACAACCTTGAGCCCTCGACTGACGCCCGGCAAACCTTCGACACGCATCTGAACACCGTCATGAACGAGCTGAACAGTCGCACTGACGCGCTTCACGCTCTTGAAGCAGAGCTGACATCCGTCAAGAAGGATATGGAGTCGAAGCAGACTATCATCGCTGGACTCACTCGAGAGCGAGGGAGTCTCAAAGCATCCCTGGGCGTGGATTTCTCCGTTGTCAGCCAGATGCGCGAGCAGCTGCTGGAGGGTGAGAATCGCATCCGGACGATCCAAGAACAAAACTCCGTGCGAGAGAAGGAGCTGCAAGAACAGGTGCACCAACTCCAGGCGAGCCTCGCCCAACAGCTGAATCAACTTCCTACGCCCAACGAGGAGAAATCACTTGGCATGCCCGGTGCTTTCATGGTGACGCCGAACCTGGAAGTCCACGAAGATCAAGCCATGGGCGGCGCCTCGCGCCAGTCCCAACCTCATTCTGAAGAACTCGCCAAATTGCAGGCAGAACTAGAAGCCTGGGAGGAGAAACACCGCACTACAGTCGAACACATGCATAGCTCCGAATCGAGGCTGATCAACACAATCACTCAACTGGAGGCTTCGGTGCGTGAGCTGCAGAGCGCCAAAGCACAGACTTCAAGCCCACGATCCTTCAGTTCCAGATCACCATCCAGCGAGACGAACGGCGAAGCAACGGCAGTGATGGCTGTGGCGGGAGAGCGCATAAAGCACCAAGAGATCGTGCATGCTCTTGAACGACAAGTCGAGGAGTACAAAGCCACGGCTGCTAGCCATGAGACGAAGCTCGCGCAGCTCGAAACTTCCTACACCACCATCCTGAAGCAGGTCGAAGGGGATGCGCAAGCGCGCGACTTGGACTCACAAGAACTCAAGACGCACAAAGACCTCGTCGCCAATCTCGAAAACCAGTTGCAAGTTCACAAGTCGGCCATCACCATTCATCAGGAGAGTTTGGAGTCCTTGCAAGCATCCCATACCAAGGAGTTGGACGACTTGAGGACGGCTATGGCGTCTGCCGAGAACCGATCAGCGGAGCGATATGCGGACCTGGAGGCGCAACACAGTCAGGCGACACAGGACTTGCAGGCCCAACTTGTTACTGCGCAGAACGAGCATGCAGATTTGCTTCGTAGCGCATCATCTGCGCTGGGCTACTGGACCGATCCATCCCAAGTGCACGCGAAGATCAAAGGTTTGGTCGAGGAAGGCAAAGACCTGCATACCCGACACTTGAAAACCACCAGCGAATTGAAGAGTGTCCAGGAGGAATTGCAGATCGCGCTCAACAAGCACGTCGACCTCGAGGGCAAGATTGGCGAGTTGACGCAGGTGAACGCCGAGTCGATTCGCGAGCTGGATCGGGCTATGGAGAAGGAAAAGAAGAGCTCTCGCCTTGTCGACGAGCTCGAGGAACAGCTGAATCGTAGCTTCGATTCCAGTCATGCCTCGAATCAACGCTCCAGTCATATTCACGGCGAATTGGAGCAGCAGCTACAGTCGGAGAAGAGGAAGACGCTGGCGCTCGAGGTGAGTTGGCTAGGCGCTCCGACTTATTTACTGGTATATACTGACCTCCTTGAAGCAACAGATCGAGACATTGCACCGGCAGTCCAACCACTCGAACGGCTCGGGTGGCAGGGAGTCGCTGTTGCCCGACGCCCTGGGACGGAACGGATCAGGAGCATCCCAAGGCCGTAAACCAAACGGCACGACCGGGCTGCCCACACCACCCCCTTCCATTCCGCTGCCGCCGCTTCCGTCCTCGCCGACCAGTGCAGTGATGCCGAGTAGTCTCGATGGCCGAGCCGCTTCCCCTCCGTTACAGCGCGGCTCTCCAGTGACCAACAACTCCCCACCCGGCTCCCGACACACTTCGAATGAAGTTCCGCGCGCCGCCGCACAGCAGATAGAGGAACAAGAGACGCGCATCCGCACCATCGAAAAGCACCTCTACGCCGAGAAGCAACTGACCGCCACGCTGGAAGAGGCGCTGGTGGATCTGGAGACGAGCGCGAACCGCACCAAGGTGGAGATGGAGAGCTGGCGCAAGAAGTACAGCGCGCTGGAGGAGGAGCTGAGTGGGTTGAGGAAGCAGCGCACCGAATCGCGCGCGAGTCTGCAAAAGGTGGAGGAGGAGAGGGAGATGAGGGTGCGGGCGGAGAAGGCGAAACAGGCGCTCGAGGAGCGGATGCGGGAGTTGAATTCGTCGAAGAAAAAGAAGAAGAATACGCTGAATTGCTTCTAAGAGGGGCTATGATGGGGGGGACACACACTAACGCGCACGACGACTTTCCTTTGTTTGAGTGTATTTGTAGTATAGCGAGCGGTGCTGGTCGGGATCGCATGAGACGAGGCGGACACGACGGGATTGAGAGCGATGAAATTCTACTAGAACGAGGCGATCCGGCACAAATGGCCTCGATGTATGTTGCTGTGTGTAGATAACAGTGTGGTGGTGATAGGGAAGAGAAATGCCATTGGCTCGTCTTCCTGCAGAGCGCTGTCTAGTCGTTATCAAGCTCATTGCCTGCGCAGATTCTGGTGCGTCTTCTAGTGCACCGCAAGTGACTCTCGTCAGCTACGCAAGTCTCGTTTGAGCATTTTGAGAATGCTATTTGCATCTAGTGGCTGTTGAGCATTCTGTGAAGCTTCGGCTGGTGTAAAGGCAGCATTGCCATGTCTGTCGTTATTTGTACTTTGATGGGCTCCAGGAGGTTGCAAGTCGTCTGAAGCTCTGGGAGTATACTGGCTCTCCAGTATATAGCTTGAAGGGAGGGCCGCAGGCGGGTAGGGCAGTACGTAGATTGTAGGATACTCGTGAACGATTCGGTCCCGCAATGAGTCGGTGAGCGACAGTTGGGCATCCAACACCACCAGCACTTTGGAGTTGGATGTTGTACCAGGTTTCAATAAGTAGTAATGAGTTTCGGTTTGATGGGTCGCTTCCACTGCCAGTGTAGCGTCCGCTGACGTGCCCGCAGTCGGATCACGGTCATCATCATCATGCGTGTCGTGAGGTTTGTCAGTGTCTTGTGCTGCTGCATCTCCCAGTGGGTCCTGGTGGTCATGTACATCACTTCGACGTGGGCTGCCCATGTTCTGCAGCGATGTTGTGCCAGGTGGTACCGCTTCCGGTGAGCGTAGGCTAGAGTCCGCGACATGTTCGTTGCTCGCATCCACCTTCCTTCGCTTGCGATCGGAAGATTTGTTCGCCGAGCTCGCACCCTCGTGTCGACGTTTGGCAGCGTTGCGTTGCTGCGCTTGATGGAGCCCATGGAGCTCAGCGATAGACTTTGCGGCAGGACAGTCGTCCTGTAAATACCGATTCCCATCCGCATCAATCCACTCCATGGTCCAGAAGATGGTGCCGCTCTTGGTAGCGCGGGTACGATTAGCTTTCTGCCGGCTCATTCCCAGAGGCGCATGGTGGACGGTGATACGGTGTTGCTGAAGATACTGCTGCAGCTGACTTCCCGGCTCCCATGCGCGCGACACCGCTGTGGGCTTGGCCGGATCCACGCCAATGCCACGTTCTTGCACGTTCTTGGTGCCATCGTCGAGGGTGCGCTCCACGCGTTTGAGATAGTTGTAGTCGTGGTCGACCCCGGCCGGCGTGGCCCACTGGCTTTTCTTCACGTACGTGGCGGGATCGCGTTTGCCGCTGCACGATGCTCGCTGCTGGTGGCGCTTGTAGCACGGTAAGGAGCAGGTCTGCGCCTTACATCGCGGGCACTTGTATTTGGGCGGTTGAGTGTGACTTGAAGCGGGTTAGCCGTGGGTTCGTTGGTTGGGTTGCGCCAGGTCTACACGCACCATATCGAACACAGGTCGGACAGCAGCGGCTGATCCATCTCCTGGTCGATCAGTCTAGAAATGGCAGGTGATCAAGTGTGAATACGATGTATGCATGATGGGATGTCACAAAGAAAATGTCTTTACAGCCTTTCGAGATTGACAAAGTCGCGAGCCTTGGCGTTTTTCGCCAGCATCCGACCAACATATTCAAACAGTACGACGACGGATCAAGCTCCTGACCAAATCTAATAGCAAAGTACGTTTTTGCATGCATCCAGCATTTATTCCGGAGGCCATACAACAATCTTGCATCGCGCATGCTGGCGTGGAGAGATGGGGAAGAGGCCGCTTCAGCGCTTCACCATTCGGCCGTCAGTGACGACGAGAGGAACAAGACTACCTCATGACCAATCTAGAGTCCAAATGGATGCACGAGTCGATGCCCGTCACAATTGTAACGACGGCCTTTCCAAAAAACCTCTTGAAAGACGGACATTTGCGTCACGATGTACCAGCGGTTTCACGATGGCGATGGCGGAAGTATGACCCCTTTCCGTCGCTCATCTCATCACACCACGCCGGCTTGACCATGCGCCGGGTGGCGTGGCCGGCGTCAATTACCTTATCACTTGACAGATGAAGGCCGGCGGGTGTGTAGCTTTCGCGCCGCCCATCACCCTGCTGCTGAAGGCGCGTGCTGTGTGCATCGTGTTGTCCACCATGCGACGAGCATATCAAATAGCTGAGGTATCGAGTATTGCCGGTCTTCCCATCATAAGACTCCCCCATGTCGAAAGGTGCATTGGCCATGCAGGGGTAACCCCACCGCGCGGAGATCACCGCTAGGCACTTCACGGTATAGCCTGACGGGCTCGAGCTAAAGTGGGCTCGTGGTCAAGATTTTAGGTTCGATCTCTCCCTCCTCCCGGTTTCATCCAAAGGAGTCCGAGCATATTGCAGTGCCATCTTCGACGCACCGTCCAACTCCAGTCCTACCCGCCGTGCCCCCCCGTCTCCTCCCATCTCCGCCCTCCGAGCTTCAGCGGATCAGCGCGCCAAGCAGCAGCTGCGCCGTCGCTGTGCCCCTTCCGTCAAGTCGTGCTCCTACCGTCTCAGCTCTCCAGCTGCTTCTGCGAATCCAAGAGGCTGCAGGCAACACGGGTCTTGGGGGCAGATCACAAACGCAGGACGTCAGAATCTCCTGCAGTGTGCACAAGACGTGCGACCAGACCTCGCGCGGCTGCCGGCATACCTATCCCTCCCTCGTCATGGGGCCCTCCTCGGCCTCGAGGCCTCGCTCGGGCGAGTCGCGCCCTCTCAGTCGCGACGAAGACAACCTCATGATCCCCAACCGAACCTCGTCGTTACACTCGCGCATCGCCCAACCTGGCCCAGACACCCTGGCGCAGGCAAAGCCGCAACAAAAGGCCCCCAAGACATTGACCCATGCGTACATGGTTTGCGGAGTCGGGAGGGAACCATCACAATGGGTCAAGGCACCCGCACCGGTGCAGGGAAAGATCGCGCACATGAAGGGTGCCGTCGGCCAGTTCTGGCTGCCGGAGATCCTCGGCAGCAGTCCCAGACTCGAGCAAGATAATGAGATTGCTCGATCTCTCCATTCCGCCATGAGGGTGCGTCGTTGACAGATGCGGTCTCGTCTTTCCACAGCCTCGCTGACTCTCCTTTCCAGGCTTGCTTCCCGCATGATGTCGAAATCTGCACCGGCGCCACCCAACCCCATTGTGTGCATCATGCCTTTGTCTTGCAGCAGGACTCCTCCCATACTCTGTACGGCATCGCACTGCGAGTGTGGTCGCGAGCAGACGAGAGACGAGCGGAGACCATTCGTGACCTTCGCAGACGTACCGAGCCCGACTACTACGACTCCCCGGGCGAGACGTATTGGATCCCTTACTGCTTGAGCTTCCTCTCGCGGTATCCGCTATACAACCTGCTCGGCGACTACCTCCGAGGCATGTGGATCCACTGGAACAAGGCCACCAACCTGTTCCACGCAGAGGAGGTGTCAAGAATCCTGAGCTTCCCGGCTCCACGGCTGAATGACCTCGTTCGGATCGACATGAAGGATTATGCTCTGTGCTACCAGTTTCCCTCGACGCCGACCGGCTTCCAGAACTTCGCAATGTGGCCATTGTTCTGCTGTCTGTCGATTCCCAATATCGTGGGCATTCTGGAGGCTGCTGTGTCGCCCACTCGCCGCATCATCTTTATTTCGCACTACCCTGCGATGCTGACCGTCGCAGCAGAGACGATCCGTTTCATGGTCCGGGTATACGAGTGGAGTGGCTTGTATGTGCCCGTGGTGCACGCCCGTCATGCAAAGGAGCTCGTCCAGGAGCCAGGTCCATACATCCTTGGCATCACTGCCGAATGCCGCACCCTATTCACCGCGCCATCAGATGCCTTGGTCATCGATCTCGATCGCAATTTCGTCCTCACATCCAGCCCGCCCGACGTGTGGAGCTCGAAGCAGCGCACGAAACTCATCACTCGTATGACTGGAGCGCTCAATGGCGACGTTTCCCCGTCTGGCGTCCCACAGCACCTTCGATCGGCGTACGGAGGTGGCAAGCTTATTCCCGCCGGTCAGATCATCGTGATGCGTGGAGAGGTGGAAAGTGTGCAGGAGCCGGGTTGGTGGAATCAGGACAATCTGATGAAGGTCATGGACCACGCCTGTGAGAAGTTGGTATGACGATATCCGCAGAGGAAGTTCAGATGGATTTGCTAACGCTTGACCTAGGGTAAAAACACAGGGTTCAAAGCGGTTTTTGGCGGGCCTCAGAAAAAGTCTCTCGTGACCAAGGTGTCGATGAGGCATCTCAACGAGATTGTGCGTGAGCGGAACCAGTATTCCCGCGATGCGATGGAGGCGTGGCAGGACTTCATCAATCTGAAGGGGCGCATGGACACGGAACTGACCAAGGTCACAAAGCGGAACAACTTCTTGGTGGAGGAACTGGAGAGCTGGAAGCAGCAATTCTTGAAGTTCCAGGCCTTCGCGGAGCAGCTGACAAAGGAGACGAATGAGCTGAAAGTGAAGATCGACAATCACAAACGCGAGAACCGGCGCCTGACGACGCTTATCGATCAGCAAAAGGATGACGCTGCCAGATTGGCCGTACGCTTGTCTGGGACCGAGAAGCAGCGAGATGACGCGCTTGAAGCACTCGTGCTCCAGCAAGAAATCGCGGAAGAGCTGGAGAGAGAGCGGAAGCGCAACACAAAAGACATCTCCGCTATGCAGCACACCAATGCCGTACTACTGCGCCAGCGCGACGAGGCTCAGCGTGTGGTTCTGCATTTGCGTGCATTGATCGACGGCCAGGCGCATCACATGCAGCATATTGTCAAATCACTCGGCGAGATGCCAGACAATGCCAACGTCCTAGATGCAGACGCCAATGGAGAGGCGGAGGACAAGGATGAAGCCGACGCGGAATTGGATCGTGAAGTCGGCGGCTGGGGCTCGAGCCTGCCGTCCAGAGCGAGCACCAGAGTGTCGAGCCGTATGGGCGGTGAGGAAGCCTCGCTCATGAGCTCCGTGGCTCGCAAGCGCTTGTCGGAACTCAGCATGACTGACGTCGCAGACCGCCACCTCCGCGAGAAGACTGATGCGATTGCATACATCATTCGCAACATCTCGGAGCAGTGCGCGGCTGCCGTCGAAGGGCTTGATCTCGCTCGTCGCGCCGAGACGACTAGCAGCGAAGCCGACGACGATACCCCCTCGGAGTCGGCAAGGAGACGCAGCAAGCGGCCGATGAAGAGTCTCTCGACCACTTCTTTCGACGGCGATTTGCAGTCGATGATCTCCGAAGATGACTACAACGATGGGCGGAGCGATGCCGCCAGTTCGTATCTCCATCCAAAGCGATCGTCGAACATGCCGTCGACCCCCGACCTCATCCACGACCGCAGCTCCACCAGCATGAGCACTAGCACGGAGAGCACCATTGCCACGCCGCTTCGACAGAGCCTGCAGAGCCAGTACAAGGGGCAACACGGCGATATCCCCGACATCCCGACGAGGATCTTGGATGAAGATGAGGAGGCGGCGGAGGGCGCCATCCGCATAGAGGCAGCCTCGGAGACCTTGCCGAAAGTGACACCGGGGGCATTCCCCACTGCGGCAGAAGAACAAGTCGGAGCTGTTTAGAAGTGGTATTCCCCAAACTCGGTTGTTGGCTGGTTAGCGAGCGAAGGGTTGTCTGGCGCGGCCCGGGACATTTTTCTTCTTCCTACCCCTTTTCACGATACCACTCTCTCGGCAAGTGTAAACAGAGGTGCGTAGCCGTTTTCATCTGTACTCATATCATCATTGTTGGGAGCGAGTTTAGCTATTGTCGATATCATCGAGCGTTCCAAGTCCAACGCCGGAAAGCGGGTGCTTCGCACCTGCCTCGCTCGTGTCTGACTCTTTCCTTCCACCTACCCATCTTAACTGCATGTGATCCACATGTACCTCTGCTTGTTTCGGAAGTCCAGTTTCCATCAATTCCAGTCTCTTCTCATCGACCAGCCTTGGGAGTCGTGCCTCACGCTCCGAGTCTCGGTCACAGTCCTTGACGGCACTATCATACCCGCCGCGACAACTGCGAGATGGACTTCCTGTTGCGCTGCAACTCGCTCAAATGCAGGCGGCAGTTGAATGACCGCGCCGTCGTGACGACATGCAGCCACATCTTCTGCATTG
The DNA here is from genome assembly GCF_010093505.1 of Neohortaea acidophila. Classification (NCBI taxonomy): domain Eukaryota; kingdom Fungi; phylum Ascomycota; class Dothideomycetes; order Mycosphaerellales; family Teratosphaeriaceae; genus Neohortaea; species Neohortaea acidophila. The sequence goes on from NW_022985514.1 coordinate 302,967, forward strand.
CGTGCTCCGAAGCGCTGGGCCTGGCGAGTGCCAATGTCAGCAATCGCATCTGTCCGGCGTGCGAGATGCAACTTAGCAACCCCGACGATGCCGTCGCCACCCAGCTGAATCCCACCGAGGACTACAAGACGTCTGTCTTGAGTGGCCTCAGCCCCAGCATCATCCTGGAGTGTGCCGGACGTGGCCTGTCGTTCTACAGCTATCAGACGACGCAGGAAATGTGAGTGGCGGTCACTACGCCGCGAGGTGGTTTGCTGACGGTGCCCAGAGTGTATCAGGAATATCTCGCAAAGACTCTGGCCGACAAATACAACACGTTGAGTGGTCAGATGGACAATGTCATCCACGATGCGAACACGGAAATTGCCAGTCTCCGTGACAAGCTACAAGGCGAGTCAAGTGCCTTGCAATGGAAGCGAGATGCAATGCTAATCGCAAGCAGCCATGCAAGGCGACCAACGGGCGCTGGAGAAGCAGAATCGCGAACTGGCCGATGCGTTACGGAAGAAGTCCAAGACCGAGGCGCAGACTCGGCATCTGTACAACGCGCTCAAGCGGCAGCAACTCGCGGGCGGGATCGAATTGGCGGCGGAGTATGACGCGGAGAACGTGGTACAGGCCGTGCATCACCGCGCTTCGAACGGGCCAGAGCATGCGGTGCAGAGCAGAGCAGCAAGCATTAGCAGTGGAAGGGGCCGCAGTGAACGGCCACAACCTCACACGTGGAGCCCGAGCGTGGGAATTAGTCGTCACGCCGTGCAGAACGCTCGTAAGTCGCGCTTGAGAAGTAGCTTGGCGGTCACTGAGCTGATGCCATCCAGACCAAGCAGGCATGCCCGATACGCCGTCTACACATCGCCAGCGCCTTTCAGGTCCAGTGCAGGGTCTTCGTCAACCAGGGGCCAACCGCAATGTGGCTGCACGATCTCCATTAGGGGTGCTCGATGCCAACGCATGCCGAGGGACCAGCAACATCGAGTATGGAGGGATGAGTGCCGGGATCAAGGTCGGGAGGCAGCTGCATGGGCCCAGTCCTCTTAATCACGGGGCAGGTTCTGCTCGATCCGGCGGGTCTGGTGGGTATATCCGTTAGGCATATGGTGGTTGAGGACGGGGCGAGAGAGCGTCCCCCGGCGTATCTTCCTAGTTGCGTGGAGAAAGGTCTAGCAGGTGATGAGCAGGAAAGAGTTTGAGACTGCCTCGAGATCTTTCTGAAAGAGAGCCCTTACTTCATCTTGTACGTTTCACTGTTTCCAGTCGATCCCGAGCAAAAATTGCAGCCTGGCTGGATCTACTACAAGGCAATTTTCCAAAAAATTGGTGATCCAATGTTGACAAGGGTGGGCTAATGGCAAGCATTAGCAACGAATACAATACACCGACACCGAGAAAAGCAGGCGAGGCTCACATTTGAACCCACGAGGCAACGCCACTGCGGAATCTGCTTAGGCAAACCTAAACGCAGCTCCATAACCACTCGGACACCTTGCCGCAGTTTGCTCGGAGTTAATGGAAATGGAATTTATCCTCATCGACAATATACCCGAGTTTACTCCGAGCCTTGGATGATCATTGACGATCCAAAGGCATGCAGCATGGCAGAAGGAGACCATCCACAGCTGCTTCTCCAATCAATGGACCGTGGTAACTACATGTACCTCTCCAAGTATCTCGACGGCAGTTTCAGTGGTTTCTCCGCCCGTAAAGATGCATTGAATAGGTACCTTAGCTAGGAAAGGGAGGATTGGCTGACTTGCCGGGTTCCTGAGGCGGCCGCGCGTGCCGCTCACTGCCGCCAACTTCCAGATCGGCGCTCTGCCCGCGGCCGTCATGGACACCAAGATACTTGGGTGAAGGCTGCTTTCATCTGGCCAATACCAACATTCTTCCCTTCAACCAGCTACCGAGTGACGGTCGATTGTAACAGGCCTTGCCACCCACCAGAGAAACTTGGCGAGTGAGCGAGCACTGCGCCGGACTATTGAATTACGAGCGGCGGACAATTGATTCCTCGTAATAAATCCTTCTCCCCCAATCATCCCGCCGTCGTTTCCGCGAACGGACATTCAACGGCCACCGGGATTCCATCACGCCCCTTCGCCCCATTGCATCCCCGTCGCCGACCACCGACCCATTACCCATCTCTACAACCATCCACACCCTCGTCCACTCTCGTGCAATATCGTCATCCACCGCAAGACCCCCCAGTCTGCTGCGACACCCCCGATTGTATCATCGGTAATCTTGGCGTCACCGCATCGAACTTGGCACGGGACCAGCGAACAAGACCCTTCCGCCTCGCTCGAGCGCACGCCTGCTCCCATCGAGCAGCCATAGTGGACGCCGGCCGACCATGGCTACCGCATCAGATCCCTCCCCAAGCACGCTGCCCCCGACCGCGCCTGCGCAGGATGCAACATCCCCCGTCCCTGCCTCGTCAGCAGTCGAGATGAGTGACCTATCATCCCCTACCGCTGCTGCGGAGAAGAAGACGCAACAAGACACACACGCCAACGCGCCACCGCCAACATCCACATTACCCCCTTCCGAGCCATCGACCTCCGCCCTCACCGCCACAGATGCCGAAGCCGCCTCGACATCACCACCCGAGCCGCTCGAGGGCCTGGGTCCCGCCTCCGAGCTACCCATCGGAGCCCCGATTGCCTCCACCCTCACCGCATCTCCCGCCCTCGCCATCACCCTCATGCTCACCACCGGCGCGAGACATCCCTACCGAATCGACGAGAAATACCTCAAGAACCGCAAGGTGGAGGCAGAGGCGCAAGACGGCACCTTTGACCCGAGGGAGATCAGCGCGTACCAGCTGAAAGAGTTGATCTGGACGGACTGGAGATCGGAGTGGGAGCCGCGACCCGCAAGTCCGAGTAGCATTCGCTTGATTATTCTAGGCCGTTTGCTGGAGGACAAGAGCCCCTTGAAAGGTGTGTTTCCCCGTCTGCTGGATTTCACGAACTATATATGGCATACTGACAAAGACCACAGACTTCCCATTCAAACTCGACAACCCTAATGTTGTGCACATGACGGTGAAGCCCGCGGACTTCTTGGACGATGATGAACCGGGGGCAAAGGGAACGGGCAAAGGACAATCGATCAGAGGGCGAGATGGCGAAGACAGAGGCGCTGGCTGTCGCTGTGTCATATTATGACAACCCTTACCCGGTAAAAGAGGGGAGCGACAGGACAAGGGAACAACTGTGGTGGCCGCCCAAGGCTTGAGAATCTACTCGATTCGGCGCTGCTGGAGGAGCGTGAAGATGCCTGAGCCACCTACGACCCATCATCAGCAACATGGTACATGCGGGATGCGGAGCGCATAGACTTGCATTCGGGGTGCTGAGAGCGCTGGCGGTGGCAATGGGCAGCACTTGCTGTCTTGAGATACATCACACATTCTTTTCGGATGGGCGGAACAGTTCACTACGGGAATGTACGGAATAGACTCTGCATTGAGCGGGCGTTTTCAGGCAGCCATATGTACAAGGGTTGGAAAGGAGCGACAGGAGTAGCACTCTGAGCGTGTTGATTACTGTGAATACTAATGCCATCTATTCATCTCGTGCTGAGCGTGGTATGGTACAGCGAGAAGTGAAGTTGGTAGTACATGCGTGTCCTCCCGCCTGCTCTTTCCCAGACACGCATCTGGTGTCCTGGCCGGTCCGTCTGGCATGGCAAGCCACTCTACCAGTTCATCCCAAACCTCCTCTCCATCTCCGTGTGGAAGTCCGGAACATCCCTCATCTCATGTCCCACAAACACATCCTCCCATCCAATCTCTGTATCTCTCCCCGACAGGATATCGGCGTGCAGGCCACCTCCATAGCCAAATCCTCCTCCCAGGCACATGGGCGTCCACTCCCCAGCACGCACAATATGCAGTTCCATCCCTCGCTTCACCGGCTCCGCGATGCCAAACTGTCGTCTCAGCATCTCCATTTGCAACGCATCTTGCTGGGTGCGCCACTGCGCTAGTCGTGATTCGAGGGGATGCGTGGACTGAAGCTCGAAGTGTGATCCTTGCGCTTTCGGGGCGGGAGTGGTGAGGGAGAGGTTGGCGCGCAGAGTGTCGTGCACCCCTGGAGCGGAGGGCGCACCGAGCTCGGCTTGTGTAGTGAGGGGGTGAGAGGCAGGGGGAACGATGCGGAGCGCCTGCGATGATGTGATGTTAGTGCTGCTGGCTAGACGGGAAACAGGATGTTTGCGGCAGAGCCATACCATCTTGGATGGAGCGGAGTGATGCTCTCTTCGATGCTTGTTTGCGTAGAGGCGGGTCTATATCGAACAAAGCATCACAAGGAGTTGCGAGGAGGATGGAGATGGAAGAAGGTGATGAAGTGGTGATGGTGGTGTTTGAGGTGATGCAGGGAGCTGCAAGGCAAAAAGGTGCACGCGTCAGGCGCCGCCGAGTGACGGCTGGCACTCGACTTTTGACCTGCTACCAAATAGTCGTGGGACTTCTTGACCAACCAACCAGAACGTTGCGATTGGACGAAAGCTGACATCTAGTGTCTTCGCTTCCCAATCCGCGCTTCCTCGTGATTGCACAATAAGATACAGATTGACTAGACAAGCTCCGCTTGATTTAGAGGCTCTCATTGCACGAAGCGACACACATTGACGTTTTGAGTCCATCTCATTCAATACTTCTCTGTCTAACCCCACGTTCCTCCACCACCTCTACCTTGTCGTCTTTGCGCGCTCAGTCTCCAATCATCCTCGCCCGCAAATCGGTTATGCAATGGCTGGATGCGTTCTGCTTTCTTCCGCTTGCTGAGCGTGCCGTCCTTGCCAGCTACTTTGAAGAACGTCGGCGCGGCCTCGACAAGCCATTTGGGCTCAATCGCAGTGACATTGTGCATGTACTCGCGCGTCGTCTCCACCAAAGAATGGTAGATGACATGCTCTGCCGCCTTGCCGAATAATGCACTGGCTGGATGCATGTACACTGGTGTGCCTTCCACGAGCGTCTTATATCCCTCTTGGGGATCTTTGCGGGCGCTGTTTCGGAAGAAGCCTGAGCAAAGCGCTTGTCTCACGCGGAGTGTGTCACGACCGCACGACACAACGCGCAGTTTATGCCGCTCCAAGATCTGGACCAGTTGCTTTCGAACATCCTCCGCTCGCCGTATGTTTCGTGGTTGAATGAAGTTCTCGAAACACCACGCGTCACTGTGTCCAGCACCACGCCATCCGTTGTATACGTTTAGAAGTGTCAAGTGGTCACCACCGGGATCATTGAACCTCGCACGCTTCTGGTCGGCTTGTTGCTGCTTGTCCTTAGGTCGGTGGAATACCGTCTGAACGGCACTGATCATCGCAACAATGCTGAGCATCTCGTCTGAGCATCCAAGTTCGGCAGACATTATCAATGCCTTGCCAAGTCCGGGGTCCATGGGGAAGTCTGCCATGCGGCGTCCCAGCCTTGTCAAAAGGCCTTCGTCGTCCAGCGCTGACAACGCGTACAACTCTTCCAGAGCCGTAAGCATAGTGTTTGTCGGCGGCGGGTCCATGAAATCGAACCCCAGTAAATCATTGATCCCCATGGCCTTCAGCATAAGGATTGTGTTCGACAAATTCTGTCTCTGGATTTCTGGAATCGTCGTGGGCAACATTTCTGACTGGAATGCCGATTCGGTGTACAACCTGAAGCACTTTCCTGGCCCCGTCCGTCCAGCTCTTCCGGCTCTTTGCTTCGCCTGGGCCTGGGAAATCGGAGTAACTTGCAGGCGGTCCATACCCAACTTTGCGTCGTACGCAGTCTGTTTGACAAAGCCGGGATCAATAACGAAATAAATCCCGTCGATGGTGATTGATGTCTCGGCGATGTTGGTTGCAATGACAACCTTCCTTGACCCAGCTGCAGCCGGCTCAAAGATCCTCGACGCAATCTCTGATGGTAACGCTCCGTAGATGGGCAGAATGACCAGCTCGGGCACGCTTGGCCCCAAACCCTTCATGCGTTCGTAGAGAATCTCGCAAGACGTGTCAATTTCTTCCTTACCCGTCAAGAACAACAAGATATCGCCCGGCGGTTCTGTCAGGTGGATTTGCATGACTGTTGTCAACGCCGCGTCCAAGTAATCCGATTCGGGCTCGCGTGAGTACATGATCTCGACCGGAAAGGTGCGTCCGGGAATGCTGAGGATGGGGCATTCGTTGAAATACGTGCTGAACTTCTCCGCATCGAGAGTTGCGGATGTCACGATGAGTTTCATGTCCGGTCGCCTTTTCAGCGTCTTCTTCAGCAATCCAAACAACACGTCTGTCGCAATTGTTCTCTCGTGCGCCTCGTCCAGCATAATCACGCTGTATCGACTGAGCTCCGGATCCAGTAGAATTTCTCGTTGCATGATTCCGTCGGTCATGTATTTGATCCTCGTTTTGTCGCTCGTCTTGTCTTCGAATCGGATGGTGTAGCCAACCTCTTCACCGAGTCGGCACCCGACCTCGTCGCTGACTCTGGCCGCGACGGACATGGCTGCAACGCGTCGGGGCTGGGTACATCCAATCATGCCCTCGTTTGCGAAGCCGTCTTCCGCAAGATATTGTGTAAGCTGTGTGGTCTTCCCGCTCCCAGTGTCTCCGACCACGATGAGGAGTTGATACTGCCGCACCGCATCGAGAAATTGTCGTCGCATTTTGAACGCGGGTAGGGATTCACGCTGATCTTTGATTGACATGCTCGTTCTCTTGCCCATGTCGCCTTTGCCGGTTGCGATTTTCTTCCACTCCGGCATGTCTGATCCTGCGCCGTTTTGCTTGGATGGTTTTAGGTCTGACGCAAACCGCCGTTCGCCAGGTGCAATCATCGGGTCGTTCCATTCCTGGCCCAGATCAGTCTTTGCGGCTTCCTGCGCTGCTTTGTCTTGCGACTCTTGTTGGCGGAGGTCGCGTCTCTCCTTCGCGAGCACGTCGCCCTGCATTGCAGCACGATTCATACTTCCGTCGGGTGCTTTGATTACACGGATCGGACTCAGCTCCAAAGACTGCTTCGTCTGTCCAGCCAAGAATGGCGGCTCGTCTTCTTTGACCTCAATGTCGATGTCCTCCTCCTCTTCAATCTCCTCTCCGTTCACTGCCGCGTTGTAGTCCTCGTCCAGATCAGGATAGTCCGATGCTTTAATCACGCCTGAGGCTATGAGCTGCCTAATCTCCCACCGCTCTGGACTGGTCATGCGCTTCTTCGGTCTCCTGCCGACACCATTGCCTTCGATGACGGGAACGGCGGAATCCAGCTGCCCGTACTTGCTCGGCGTGCTACCATTCAGGCCAACAGCGTTGGCGCCCGTAGCACTCTGCAGTCTTCGCCCAGGGTTGAGGTCCTGTCCGGTCGCCTGGTCCACTTCGGCCATGCTTAACGAGACCCTCTGGTCCTGCACCTTCATGACCTTGACCTTCACTTTCTGATCCCTCGCCACCAAATCGGAAGGGTGGTTGACTTTGTACTCCGCCATCGCCGAAACATGGACCAAGCCGTCGACCTTGCCCTTGACATTTGCCAGATTCACGAATACACCAAAGTCCTTGACCCCCGTCACTCGCCCGTCGTAGACTTTGTAGAGCACTGGAGCGTCGTCCATTTGCGGCTGCGGTGGGCGGTCATAGTCATCGTTCCGTCTACTTCGTCCGCGCTCTTTGTGTCCACGTTCCTTATGGTTGGAAGGATAAGGTCTCGTTCGTCCGAACTCATCCTCGAAGAGAAAGTCGTCGTGCTTTTCCTTACGCCGTGGGCTGCGCGACAAAGACCTGGACGGAGATCGTCTGCTGCGCTTGCTACGATGCTCCAGAGGGGCCTTAGCAACGGGACTGATGCTTCGTTTCCGAGTCGCATTTGCTTTCGGAGGACCGGCCATGGACTCGAGCAGCGCAAACGTATCGTCCAGCGCATTCTCGCCTTCATCTGCAACCTTGGGAGGTTCCTTGTCCGGCAGGGCCAGGCCTTTGAACCTGTCTCTTTTGCCCTCGCTGTCCTTCTCTCCACTCGCCTCCCTCGTCTCTGCTTTCTTCCCACTCTTGTACTTGGGATGGAGCGTGCGTATCAGGCGATCGATGCTCTCTGCCAGGCTCTTGGGGAAATCGTAGTCTTCCAGCTTCGTGGCGAAGTCATTTGGAGATGAGCAGTTGGCGTGCTCAGCAATGACGAATTCTGCAATCGTCTTGTCCGACACGCCCATGTGGTTGTCGATTTCCGACGTCACCTTGGACACAAGGGACAGGAGCTCGAGCTGCTCGAGATCGTCCATGGTGTGTGTGGGCGCAAACGGGCGCGGGTGAAGCGATGCGCCGGCGGAGATGTACAACTTCAGAATTGCTTTCGAACTTTCCAGGTTCACGCGCGAATGAATAGGTGTGGCTTGACGCGGAGAAAGTGTGGCACTTCCGAAAGGTGAAGGGCGGAGATCAAAAGTCGTGAATGGCAGCGCGACTTTTGACACGCTCCGCCAAACGCGTTTCCCGCGCGGAATTCTTAGACGCAGAGAGAGCTCACGGCTTCAACAACTACAGCACCTTGCCAACACATCTGCACATCATGGCCTTCGGCCGGTCAAACTCGCTCAGTATCAATACTGGTGCCACCAACTCTCTTTTGTAAGTCCGTCCCCAGCGAAGACGTCTGCGCGCACGCCATCATCGCATCCATCGTTACTGACCTTACCAGTGGGCAGCAGCAGCAGAATAATGCCGCCTCGCAACCCCCAGCGGCCGGCGGCCTCTTTGGCAACTCTACGCAACAGTCGACATCGGCGGGCAGTTTGTTTGGAGGACCGGCGGCGCAACAACAACAGCAACAACAGCAGCAGCAAACAGGAGGCGGCGGATTGTTTGGGAACAACACGACGCAGTCCTCGCAGCAGCAATCGGGGGGACTGTTCGGCAACAGCACGGCACAGCCTCAGCAGCAGTCTGGAGGGCTCTTCGGCAATACTGCAGCACAGCCTCAGCAGACGAGTAGCTTGTTCGGCAACACACAGTCAAACACTGCCCAGTCGAGCGGTGGTGGGCTGTTTGGCAACACTCTGAACCAGTCCACTCAGCAGCAACAACAACCACAGAGTACCAGTCTCTTTGGAGGCGCGCAGACCAACAAGCCAGCTGGCAGTCTGTTCGGCACAAACAACAACCAGGGTACGACCTCTGGGTCTTCGTTGTTTGGCGGCTCTACGCTGTTTGGCGGCAATTCACAGGCGCAGCAACAACCTGGCCAGTCCAGCCTCTTCGGCAGTCAATCCCAACAGCAGCAACAACAACAACAGCCGGCGTCCAACTCGATATTTGGTCTGTCTGCGAAGCCGGCCGAGCTCCAAACTTCGCTTCTTTCATCATCGCAGTATCGCACCAGCCAGTTCCAACCGTTCGCAGGGAAGCTTAGCATGGGCCAGGCACAATCGACGGCGGGAGTGCAGCAGCCAGCGCAAGGCGCGGTGAAGATCAATTTTGACGAGATGCGGCCAACGACACGCTACGCCGACCTCATCGACGACATCAAGGCCCAGTTGGAGTCCATTGACCAGATGATCCAGAAGCAAGAGCAGAACTGCCGCCAGATCGAGGCCTTCCTCCCCGAGCACGGGCAGAAAGTGCCGTCGTTGGGGCCGGATGTAGACCTCATCAAAGAGAAGGCCGAGGCGGTGGAGCATGCGCTGGCTATGGATGCGGGAGGAGTGGACATGCAACGTAGGGTTCTGGAGAGCGACCGGAAAGATTTCCAGCGCTGCGAGCGCGTCGTCATGAATTTGGCGCAGCCGCTCCAATACCGATACACCGGCTACGGCGGCGCCTCGACCTCTACGGGCCTGGACGGGGACGTGGCGAAAGACATGGATCTAGTGAGCAACTTTTTCGCGCCCGTGGCTGCGGAGCTGATCAAAACACTGGATCTGTATGCTTCGAATCTCACCGAGATTGAAGGACACATGCGGGTGATTGAGCAGTCGGCGGTGGCGCAAGAGCAACAGCTGGTTTCGAAGAGAGCAGGGGTTGGCGGTGGCGCGTACGCGAACGGGGATGATACGGTGAGAGAGTTGGCCGACACGTTACGAGGATTTGAAGCGAGCATTTTGGGAGCCGCTGGACTGGTGGGACAATGTAGAGAGGGTGTGAATGAGCTGGTGCTGGGAAGGCTGAGCAACGGGAATGGGCGGAGATGAGACGACGACGACGACGACGGCACACTGTTAGGGATGGGGAGCGGGGAGGAGGATCATGGCATTTGGCATAGCGTGGCGCACTCGGTAATATACTTGGTCGCATTCCCCGGCGCATTGTGCGTATCGATGTACCGCACATCCAAGTGCATGTACCTGTCAGTTAGACAGTGGCGTAGGCCTCTCGACGCCTCCCACCACTCGCCCCCCACATTTCGGCATTTCCAAGGATGCACGACGGCCAGCCGCACATCCTCGTCATTTAATCTTACGCGCTACATCGTCCACCCTCACCAGCCCTCGACCCTATGCAGTGGGATGGTAATGCCGGGGACGCCTGCAGGAGACGCTGGTGAACGCAATGGCACCGATGTTGCAGCATCCACCGTAGTGCATCCGACCGCACCCCTTCCCCTCGCCCAGCTATGCGCTCAGATCCATGGAAAGCTCGCGGCCTTCTTGAATGCGGACCCCAAGACCGAGAGACTCCGAGCGGTGCAGGCGCAGAGCCGCATCAGTCTGGGAGTCATCGAAGAGGCGCTGCGCCGATACAGGTAAGCTGTACATCGCATCACCCTCCCGCGACAGCCATGCTGATGGAGACGGCAATAGCCCCGAGGAGCTGTCCATATCGTATAATGGCGGCAAGGACTGCCTCGTCCTGTTGATCCTCTACCTCAGCGCCCTCCACTCCTACCACGCAAGGCCCGTCGACGGCCTTCATACATCCAACAAGACCAACAATCATCATCAACACCATCCCCCACCTGCACGGCTCCCCACCCGCCTGAACTCCGTGTACATAGTGACGCAACATCCTTTCCAAGCCGTCGAAGATTTTGTCGCTTCGTCCGTCGAGTACTACCACCTTTCCATGACCCGCTACGCCAAACCGATGAAAGAAGGCTTCGCCGACTACCTGCGCGAGCATCCGAAGATACGGGCAATATTCGTTGGCACACGACGGACAGACCCGCACGGCGGCGAACTCGTGCACTTCGACCCCACCGATCGAGGCTGGCCGGACTTCATGCGCATCCATCCCGTCATCGATTGGCATTATGCAGAGATTTGGGCGTTCATAAGAGAGCTGGGCATCACGTATTGCGAGCTGTACGATATGGGCTACACCAGTCTAGGCGGCACCACGGATACACAGCCCAACCCGGCATTGGGCGTTGGGAGTGGCGGCTTTCGACCAGCTTATGAGCTGCTCCAGGATGAGGAAGAGAGGCTTGGGAGGAATCGATAACACCCATCGGGCATGACTGGACATTGGCTGATGCCTGCTGCATAGATCTCTATATAGATTTGCATGTCTACATCTGTATGTCTACTTTCTATCCTGTTGAGCTTCTTCTAGCAGCAGCCTCGCTGGCCTTCTGGAAGCTCGTCTTCGAGACGTAGATGGATTCCAATATGGCCTGCACAAACAACGCGATTGCCGGTCCGCACCACAGGCCAGTGAGGTCCCATCCAAGGCCGAACGCGGTACCGAAGGAGACGGGGAGTGCGAGCTAGATTATTAGAGGTTGATGTCAGTCGCGCTGCCCTTTCCGACACACCGCTTGGGCAACTCACCCCGTAGAACGAGAACAAAGAAACGTAACCGCCAATCTTCTGCTTCCCCAGCCCCCTGAGCATGCCGTTGCACTGCGCGGCGATTGCATCGAAAAGCTGAAAGGCCGCGTTGATCGGTAGTGTCGCAGCAGCCAGCTCGGCGACGTCGGAGTCGTGTGTATAAAGGTATGGGATGTAGCTACGGCCGGAGTAGAGGATGATGACATTGCAGGTTCCCAGGATGGCTCCCACGACGAAGAGGACATTGCTCGTGACCCTTGCGGCATCGGGAAGCGAGGCGCCAATAAGATTGGCCATGCGAGTGCCTCCCGCGATGCTGACGGGAAAGGGGATGGTGAACATGATGACGCAGAGAGACTGAAGGATGGAGTTTGCGGCGAGATGCGTCGCGGAAATGCGAGCTGCGGCGAGTGTGACGACTTCAAAGGCAATGATTTCTATGCTCAACAGTCAGCGCCGTAGAGTATCGGCTTTCTGTAGGAATCTCACCTGCAAACAGCATGATGAAGCCAGGAAGGGCCAAGGAGACCACTGAGATGGATCACGAGAGGTCAGTACAAGATCGATTGCTGCGCAGGTTGAAGTGATTGGCACTACTCACTAGGACCCCAGTTCTTGAAGGCCTTTCGGGAAAAGCCAGGCCAACATTCTTTGCCGCCAACGAGTTGAACGTAAGTAAACATGCCGAGCGGCATGAGATTCTGCGCAATGGCAACGGCCAGAGGACTTCCAATGAAGCCCAATTCCAGTTTCTGTTAAAGTCTGATGAGCCAATGAAGAGTCGGTGTGGTGCAATGGTTTGACAACTTACCCAAACGAAGATGTACTGCAAGAGGACGTTGAGAGGTGAGATGAAGAGCAGCACACAGAGCGTGGCGTTGAAGCGCCCCTGTGCCTGTACATATCGCTTCGAGCTCTCAAAACATGCAAATGCAGGGGCGCCGAAAATGAGAACCCTCAAGTACCGTCCCGAGAGCATGGCAATCTCCTTCTCCGGAACGAGTTTCGCCAAAATGTATGGGGAGGCATACCAGACCACGGCGATTGGGATGGTGCATAGCCACGAAAAGTACACCATTCGTTGCATATACAATCCCACCAACTTCTTATTGCCCCGCCCGTACGCTTGTGCGCATAGCGTATCGAGAGAGGTGGTCAAGCCGTAGTAGACGGAGTAGCCGGTGATGACGGCCGTCATGCTGCCCAGTGAAACAGCAGCGAGCTCGTTCTTGCCGAGCCGACCGGCGGTGAAGATGGTGGTGAGTGTCAGGGATTGCTGGAGGAAGTATGTGAGCATGAGTCGACTGCTGTAGGACGCAACGACCTTTGCTTCGCGTTGCCATGTCGTCTGGATTTGCCCCGACAGCACGGCATCCTCCCAGGCCTTATCAATCGCTTCCGCAGTAGTTTCAGCTCCATATCCCGCCTCGGTATTGGATGCATTGAGCAAGGCAGTCGTTTCTGTTGCCTCACCGGTGCCTGGCTGGGTGGAATCTGGCAGCAATTTGTTGTCCCGCAACAGAGTCCTCTCCTCCTCGATCACTGCTTCAGGACTGCGTTCTGCTTGTACAGCCAACTCCGCTACTGGTGGGATTGGGAGTAGTGATTGTGATGATGCGGCAACGTTGGAGCTCCCCCGGCGGCCGGTTGCCAAAGAGTGCTGCCCGAGTGCGGGCTTCGACGTTGATCCTTCCGTATTCCGGAGTTCGGCGTCGACAGCGCTCTCGTCCTCCAGATCACGACGAATTGATTCTTCGGCAATCGATGCCGACGTTGATTGTCCAGCTTCGTCTGACGAGGAAGCAGTGCTTGGCCCTCCATGGCTCGTCCGCACTCCACGGTCCTTGGCGGACCCCATTGTTCTCACCTAGTAGTAACACCTCGCTGGAGACCGGACGCCACTCCAATGCCGTAAGAGCTAATATTGTGAAGAAATCGTATGCAACACACGGTACAGCCAAACGGATGACCCGAAGCAAATCATGGGCAACCAAGAGACACAATATGTTAGATGCGCCCTCGCTATGCAGAGAGTGATGTCGTGGGTTGATAGATGTTTTCTCCGTCCGGGAAATTCTCGCACTGCCGACTACGCTCGATCAGGAAGGTGTGGTACGGTAAGTCAAGTCAGCCGGTTGCCGGGCATCAGCGGTGTGCAACGTGGAATGCATAGATACCAGTTTCTGAGTGTCAAGTGTGCCTATACGCCCGCTGTTATTTTGGCTACCACGTTACACACTGGACTTGCAAGTCGTGTGCTCAACTTGGCCCATGGTAGCGTACATGTCATCAGCATGAATTGGAGCAATGCTACTGCACGCGGGTCATGAGCTGGCCTTGTTCTACGGCCTGAGTATCCTTCACGAAGTCGTCATCCGCGGTTGATTGTGTTGCCGCTGCCGCGAGGATTGGCCTCAACAAACTCATCCCACTCTCTCGCTTTCATCGTTTCTCGATCCGCAGCATCCACATCATCCTCATCGACCTGTGGCCGCACCTGGCTTTGCGGGCCGCCCCCATCGATCATCCCACCACGTCTCCTCTCCTCCTCCAAATACTCATCGATGCTCATTGTCGGCAGACTGTGATCAGGTCTGAACACGCCGTTCCGAAATTCTTGACGCTTCGAGGTCAATGTGAACGGACGAAGCGGTTTACCTTTGTTGTCTAGAAGTGGGCCCCGCAGACCTGCTGACAGCTGAGGGATGCTCGAGTCCAGTCGCTCACTATATCCGTCGGCACCTCTACCATTCCGCTCCCGTGCGTCTTCGCTCGATGGCGGCGCCGGAGGCGAAGAGGGGGCCAGGGCGAGAATCTGCAGCTCTTGGGCAATGGATTCCAAGGATTGGAAGGCTTGATGCGTGCAGTAGGCAATGTTCGCAAGCTGCAGCTCTCGATATGCGCCGTCATCCGTGGAGAGGGTCCTTTTGTTGCTCTCTAGATAGTCCAATCTTTGTTTCAAGGCCTTTTCTTCCTTGAAACGTCTGATCTTGGTATCTCTGCGGGCTGCAGCATCGGCGGTGGACGCAGTGGAGAATGTGGTTGGCGCGTCATAGTACTGTTGGAGAAGCGATGCATCGCCTTTCGAAAGCATGTCGTAGTTGTCCAGCTGCTTGAGGTAGCTTTCATGACTGCTCTGGGCGCGCAGGAGATTCACACGCCGATTGCGATCATTGATGCGTAACACCACTTCCGCCAGCCAATAGTCCAATAAGAGATACTGCAAGTCCGCAGAGCTGATGTCGTCCAGAGACTCGTTCGGACTGAATAGGGACAGCCGATTCGCCAGGTCGAGGCATCGTTCGTAGAGTTCCACGGCGGAGAGGACGTTCTGCTGGAAGGCAGGCGAATTGCTGTCGAACGAGTGATTCACCAGATCCCTCTTCGCCCCGGCTTCATCGTAGATCTCTCGAAGAGTGCGGCCTTCATGAGCCATCATGCAAGTGCGTATTGCGTATATCGTTTCGGTCTAGGGTGATGTAGATGGAGAAAGATGCATGTGGACTTGCAGGTGGTGTGAAGCAGTCCGCCACAGTTTGCGCCACACTCTTCCCGACGAACTTCCCGAGCTGCATCAACTTCACTTGTCTCATGCACGCCCTTTCCCACTGCCCTTCTGCAATGCTCCGAATGGCAAGCGTGACACATGCATGCGACGTGCCGTGTAGGTAGCAAACGTAGCAGCCCTTCACGTGCCTGTCTGCCGTAAGTCTGAGGTCTTGTGCTGCCACGCTTCAACACGCGCAGAACATCCTCTCCAAACATCTCCTGCTCTCCATCCTCATCAACGCAGTAGACCGCGCCGTCATCATGGACTCTGACTACGCAGACCAGGATGATTCGGACGACGAACGCGGCGAGGACATGGCGATGCCTGCTTCCAGCCTCAGCCAACGTCGCAAGAGGCAGAGGGAAGTCTTCGAGAAGTGGCTGGTCAGTCGTGCTGGCCAAGAGGCAATCAAGCCCAAGACCAAAGACTCCAAACCTATTGAGGTGGCCGACGAGGAGCTGTCACTCTCTTCCCTCATGTCAAAGGACTCCCTCGTCATCCGCAATCCCAGAGATTATCAACTGGAGCTATTCGAGCGTGCCAAGAAGGAGAACACCATCGCTGTCCTCGACACTGGCTCGGGCAAAACGCTGATCGCCGTTCTCCTGCTTCGCTGGGTCATTGATCACGAGCTGGAGCATCGTGCCGCCGGAGGAACTCCCAGGATATCCTTCTTCTTGGTGGCCTCGGTCACCTTGGCTTATCAACAATCTGCGGTCCTCAAGAGCAACCTTGATCACGAGGCAGGTACCGTCGTTGCTCCACACCGACGATTTGCTGATATTTTGTAGGTGACGCGAGTTTGCGGTACCGACAACGCAGATGCGTGGAAGAAATCGAGATGGCTTGAATTGTTTGCCACCAACAAGGTCATTGTATGCACTGCCGCCATACTTGCATCATGTCTCTCCAAGGGTTATATCACGATGAAAGAGATCAATCTCTTGATCTTCGACGAAGCCCACCACGCGAAGAAGAATCACGACTATGCTCGGTGAGTTCTCTTCCTTGCCTCGGCTTGCAGGATACTGTCTGTCTTCTGATTCATGCGACTGATTGTTGAAAGGATCGTCAAGGACTTCTACCTGCAAGCGGAGCCGCCCGACCGTCCCCGGATCTTTGGTATGACGGCAAGCCCCATCGACGCCAAAGCCGACGTTGTTCAAGCAGCTACCGAACTGGAAACTCTTCTGCACTCGAAAATTGCAACCACCAGAGATGTTTCTCTTACGGGCGCCGTGACACGGCCTACAGAGCTACTTCTGCGCTACTCCCGCCTCAGCCAGCCATTTGCGACCGATCTTTTGCAAACAACAAAAGCCAAGCACGGCCATATTCACACTTTCCAGACGTACTTCGAAAAGTCCCCCGTCATCGCTCGGGAACTGGGCAGTTGGTGTGCCGATCAGTTTCTGATGGAGAAATTGAGCGAAAAGCGACTGCGCCTGCACGAGTTGTCCACCGAGCGTAGGTTCCGAGCTCGCTCTGCTCAAGACGAAGAAAGACATGAACTCGACGCCGCCCTTGCTGAGCTAAAGCCCGCGATCGCTTTCATGGACGACGTTCGAGACAAGTCTGCAACTCTCGCAATTAATCATTCAATGCTGAGCTCAAAGGTGATTGAGTTGAAAGCATACTTGGACTACCAGTTCGAAAGGCCAACGTCTCAGCGCTGCATCGTCTTTGTGGACCGGAGAGACTCCGCCCGACTGCTGGCATCTCTGTTCCAGAAGATTGGAACGGAACACATGAAGTCTGCCTTCTTGATCGGCGGTGCCAGTGAACCAGACGAAGACGCCTTCTCCGTCAGACAACAAGTGATGACCCTCATCAAGTTTCGTGGCGGCAGCATCAACTGTCTGTTCGCAACAAGCGTTGCAGAGGAGGGCTTGGACGTTCCGGATTGCAACCTGGTCATCCGCTTCGACATGTACAAAACAATGATTCAGTTTGTGCAGTCCCGTGGCAGGGCTCGTCAGAAAAACTCCCGATTTGTCCACATGCTCGAGATGAGAAACTCGATCCACGAACAGCTGGTGCAAGAGGTGCGGTACCAGGAGATCGTCATGCGCCAGTTTTCGCAAGCCATGCCAGAAGACCGCAGACTAGTTGGCAGCGAGGACTGCCTAGAGAGTTTGATGGCCAAAGAACAAGGATTGCGCGTCTACATCGACCCGACCACCGGTGCAAAACTGACGTACAATAAGTAAGTTGCAACGCGTGTCAATAGTCAACACCGAGAGGCGCGGCTGACATCGACCTCAACCAGTGCTCTTGTGTACCTGGCCAATTTCGTCTCCGCAATACCGACGGAATCGAATGAGCCACAACATCCCACGTACATCGTTACCTCACGCGGACCCAAGTTCATCTGCGAAGTTCTGCTGCCCGGGGGTGGGCCCGTTCCGCTTCGTTCGACCATTGGGCGCCTGTGCTCCAAAAAGGCCATTGCGAAGCGATCTGCTGCCTTCGAGGCATGCATCGAGCTGAGGAAGCGTCTATATCTGGACGAGCATTTGATGCCAACGTATCAAAAGAAGTTGCCGGCGATGCGGAATGCACTCTTGCCCGTCAGCGCGCACAAGACGAATCAGTATCTCATGCGAACCAAGCCATCTCTTTGGGAACACATGAGAGGGACGTTGCCGTTGGAGCTGTGGATGACAATTCTCGAGTTTCCCGATGGACTCGACAGGCGATGCCAACCCATAGCACTGCTGACGAGGTCTCGTCTGCCCGACTTCCCAAGCTTTTCACTATTTCTGAACGATGGCCGCGAAACGAAGCTGAGATCTCAGCAGCTGCAACACCCTCTGCAACTGGGCACGACGGATCTTCAAGACATCGCAGGGCTTGATTCTCTGACTGGCACTCCGAAGAGCTGCAACTCGACTCCATTTCGTCGCGAAGAAGTCGTGAATAAACTGACTGCATTTACTTTGCGTGTGTTTAAAGATGTTTTCAGCAAGACTTTCGAAGAGGATGCTGCTAGCTTCTCCTATTGGTTCGCGCCAATAAGAGCGAAGAGTGTGATAATCCCTCACATGCGCGCAGATGCGGCCATAGACTGGAATACGGTTGAAGAAGTATGTCACAACAACTCATATCCATGGAAGCCCGACACTCCCGCGAAGACCTTGGTAGACCGTTTTCTCGTCGACAAATGGGACGGCGGCAGAAAGTTCTACTCCACGGCAGTGAGCGACACCCTCAGACCACTCGACCCGGTTCCGCTGGATGCGGCAAAGGCCAAACACAATGAGAATATCCTTGGCTATACCGTCAGCCTTTGGAAAAAGGCCCGCGAAATGGCTGTGTGGAATCCCGATCAACCTGTCATTGAAGCGGAAAAGATGCTTTTCCGTCGAAATCTCCTTGCCAAACCAGAGGATAAGGAAACGCAGGTCAGCACGAAGGCATACCTCTGCCCCGAGCCCCTGACAATATCGGCTTTGCGTCCCGCCATCGTGGTCTCCTGTCTCACATTGCCAGCGATCATTCACCGTTTCGAATCCTACATGATTGCACTCGAAGCCTGCCAGCTGACGAGCATCCCATGCGCGCCTGCGCTCGCGTTAGAGGCAATGACGAAAGACTCCGATCACACCGACGAACATGACAAACCCGCGCAAATCAATTTCAAACGAGGCATGGGTAACTCCTATGAAAGGCTGGAGTTCTTGGGAGATGCATTCCTCAAGACAGCGACGACAGTTTCAACGTTCATCCAGAACCCCACCGGCAACGAGTTTGAAATGCACGTTCGACGCATGCAGCTCTTATGCAACAAAAACCTGTTCAACGTGGCCCTCGAGCTGAAGTTGTACGAATACATACGTACCATGTCCTTCTCTCGGCGACTGTGGTATCCCGAAGGCCTAAATCTCTTGCATGGGAAAGGATCGAACAAGCATGAAGAATTCGCAGTCATCAAACACGGGCTGGCCCACAAGACGATCGCGGATGTGTCGGAGGCACTGATCGGAGCGGCTTTCATGAGCCACGATAGGCCAGGCGAGCAGTGGCATGAGCAGCAGTGGGAAAATGCAGTGCACGCGGTCACCAAGCTGACGACACTATCGAGGCGCGACGATCCAGAAACACCGGTTCATCTCATGGAGAAGTGGGACGACTACCGGAAAGCGTATAACAAGCCAGCCTACCAAACGGCCATTTCGACTGCCTCTCAACGCGATCTCGTGGAGAAAGCTGCTCGCGAACATCCATACCGCTTCAAACATCCGTCGCTTCTTCGTGTCGCGTTCATCCATCCATCCCAGCCGTTCAGCGAAGAAAACTTGCCAAATTGTGAGTGTAGCGTGGCAGCTGCTCCCTTGCATTCAAGAGCGTCATTCACTAATCGATCGAATAGACCAGAGGCTCGAGTTCCTCGGCGACAGCTTGCTTGATCTCGCCAGTATCACACATATCTTCTACCGATTCGCCGACAAAGATCCCCAATGGCTGACGGAACACAAAATGGCCAGTAAGTGCATGGACGTTCCTCGGTAGACATGCTAGTGAGATCTCTAATGATTCCCAGTGGTCTCGAACAAATTTCTCGGCTGCGTCTGCGTCAACCTGGGTTTCCACAAGCATCTGCGACATGCTCACGGCACTCTCGAACACCAGATTACAGCATACGTGACCGAACTGCTCGAAGCGAAGAGTACCGCTGGAGACAGCAGAGACTACTGGACAACCGTGGCCGATCCGCCCAAGTGCTTGCCAGACATTGTCGAATCCTTCGTCGGAGCCATGTTCATCGACTCCGATTTCGATTACAACGTGGTGCAGGACTTTTTCGATAGGCACATCAAGTGGTACTTCGAGGATATGAGCATCTACGATTCCTACGCCAACAACCATCCGTGTACTCACTTTTACAATCTGATTCAAGTGACGTACGGATGTCAAGATTACGCTCTCTTCACCAAACCAATCCCGAGCGTGGACGGCCTGGAGCTGGACACCCCCGACGTGGTCGCCGTTGTCATCATTCACGACGAGGTCATTGCTAATTCCACGGGCAAATCGGGCAGGTATGCCAAACTGCGCGTTGCAAACCAAGCGATTGAGGTCATCGAGGGTCTGGCGCCATATGAGTTTCGCGCACGTTTCGGCTGCAACTGCCAACACGGAGGAGGCGAAGGTGTGGACGCTGGAGCAAGCGGGATCGAGCTGCCCGGGGATCCAAAAGGCCTCGGAGAAGGAGTGAACGTGGAGTGGAAGGGTGTGGAGGAGCATTGAGGATCAGTCGCGTCGATTCGGGAGAAGTACAGTATCGATGCATATCCTGCACAGTCTCGTAGCGAACCCGTATTACACTCTGATGACAATAAACGAGAGGTAAGTCTATATGGCATATGGCAGTACTAGCCATGTTCGATGCCCGCTATGCAATTCGAAAGCATGCCCACCATGCAGCATCAATTTCAAGGATCGCTCATGTTCCTCAGTTTCTCCTGTTCCTCCGGGGTCAGTGAGTTGAAAGCGTCTCCAAACTCAGGCTTCTGCGCTGCTTGTCGGAAAAAGCCGACCAGATAGGCCTGGGTCTCATCGTCTCTTCCCCTGGAGAAGGTGTTGCTGTCCTCCGCCCCGAATGCCATCAACTGCGACTTTGTCATGCCCGCGCCGAGGTCGAGAAAGTCATTCGGGTCATCTTCCCACTCGCAGTCTTCGTCGTCGTTATCCAGATCCACTGCATCTGCAGGGTCGATGGCGCGATTGCCCGAGGCAGACAGAAGCTCCTCCACCAGCACTTTGACAATCTTCAGTTGAGCAGACACCACGGTGTACTGGTCGGGAGCCTGCCGCGCGCGGGACCTCGTCATGATTCGGTCGGATTTGGGTACGATGAGATCGCCCTTGACCTGAATGCTGGAGATACGGGCATCGTTCAGGTTGTACAAGTTTGCAAGAGCAACAACACTGCATTGTGGTCAGTGGGGGTCATTGTTGAGGATGAGAGTGGTGATTGCTTACTTTTGTCGGATGTCGTCGTAGCCGGCGAAGTTGATCGAGTTCTCCAACCACTTACTCATGACCACCTCCAAACCACTCTGTGACCCGATGCGAACGTCCGCTAGAAATCCCACTACTTCCTGCGCGGAAATGACGGCCAGACGAGCAAAGACCAGGATCAAGCTTTGGATGAGATGGGCTTGCGAAGCGGATGCTAGACGTATTGCCACTGCACGCAGAAGCTGCATCAAGTAAGGGCCCATTCGTGCAGATCCTGCCTTCTCGACCAGTTCTGCCGCGAGCCCACCAACCTCTGCGGCGCCATTATCATCAACCGATGGATTCAACAGTCTGTCGATAACAATTAAAACGACTTCGAGCCCACCCTTGCCGTTGTGGTCCTGGAAAGCGAAGACTTGTTCTGGGTCATGATTGAGCATGTTCTGCAGCGCGGACGTGGCTGACTTGAGAAGTTCATCGTCATTCGATTCCATTAGGAGGCGGCTTAGCCGTGGCATGACTGTCACGACGAATTTTGGTGGCAGTGGTGTCGACCCGTTCGCAGAGAGGACAGACAGCAACTCGGCAGCCAGGTTTGCTAGAGCGTTCTCCTCGGTAAGCGTAGCTACGTCAAAGGCTCCGGTCAGGGATGGAAGGACTTTCGCCGTGAGCTCGGCGTAGCTTTCCTTGCCCGTGGCGGCGATGGTGTTGGAGATTTCTTCAAATGTCTCTGTGACGAGAAGTGCTATCTGGAAGTTGCTCGCGCCACGACTGGCCACAGTGAAGAGAAGGTCGATGCCGCCGTTTGTGAGGCAGGTACTCGTGTCCAGCATGATTGCATCACGCAGTGTCTCGATGATGGTTATAAGCAGGTCGTCGCTATCCGTAAGGTCGCCGAAATCCTGGGCATCAAGGAAGTGGGACACCGCCGCGATGATCGATGCTTGGTGTGGCAGCGACAACGCCGATGGTAGGGCGGCCAGGTAGCTTTGCAGGGCTCGAATGCAAGAAACCCTGACGATCTCGGAGGGATCATGCGTGATTGCCTGCAACGACGTCTGCATGAAAGTTGCCGCCACCTGTCCGAGGGTGTCACCAGATGTACGAATCAAGCCGCCCGCTACCAAGTAGCCGCGTGCCCGCAGGAATACGGCTTCTTCTTGCATCGCTCGCTGGATGAAGTCTACGTATCCATCCGCCGCTTCGGCACCGATTTTCTTCTCGACATCTTGAAACTCGCCGAGCAGTTGATTCAGCAGATACAGAGAGGCTTCTTTAGCCTTCCAGCTTCCATTGCCTGAGTAGAGATTCCGCGTGTACGCAAGCAGGCCTTCCACAGTTGCCGCACTGAGCCAGTCGCCCAGCTTGATGACCAAGTCGCCACATGCGGTCCGAGGAGTGTAGTTGGCAGTGACGTTGGTTTCCTCCGACAAGAAGATGTTGACGTCAATGTCCCACAAGCCCTCTTCTTCGGTCGTGATTTGCGCATAAGACACGGCGATGTCCATGATTTCGGACATCCATTCTGCAGAAGAGCCATGCGTTTGGATTTGCTGTTCCAGTTCCTTCCTCACGGGAGGTGCGCGCAGACAAGCCTGTAAGAAGTCGAGTTCTTCGATAACGAGGAAGTCTAGGGTGTAAGGGAGGCCATCGGCATCCTCAAGCCTCCCTTGTCGGTCGTCTTCGATGTACAAGGCATGGTATTGCTCACGAAGCGTCAGTAGCTCCTGCCAGATTGCCGAGAACAAAGCGGGACTCTGCGGAGCGAGGACGGATGGAAAGACGGAACGAATGCGCATGAGCACCTTGACCACTTGTAACTTCAACGCAACATAGCCGCGGTAGGTCTCCGCAGTGGATGTAGCGTGGTTGTCGTCGTCAGGAGAGGGTGCGGGTGGCAGGGGAGTCTTTAGGGTGGTGATGAAGAAGGGAATCCATCCTGCCAAGGCCTCTTCTGCAAAGGACTTGACGTCCGCCTTGTGGTCTTCCATGACCATCTCCATCGTGTCGAAGCAAGAGCAGAAGACGGAGATGGCCAATGCTCGAAGAGTCGGCTTCCGTGTGTCGTTGACGGCGACATCGTAGACGTTCCTTACCAAGTTGCGCGCGACATTGAAGAACTGCTCGTCGTTGAAGCAGTCGTCGACAAGCTCACTGAGGACCTTGAGGGCTCCGTGAAGCTGCGCATCATTCCCGGCGGCAATGACATTCAAGATGGTGGGAAGCAGGTCGGGCCAGTCATCGGGGAAATCGGCCGAGGCAATCTTGCTGACGACCAGGCTGGCGGCACTCTTGATTTTTCGTTCATCGCTCCCGCTCACGGCGAGGTCCAGAAGGCTTTGGCGGATGTGCAGCTTCTTGTCGTGGTCGGTGTACAGCTGGCCGGCGAATTCATCAAGCTGAGGCGACCAGCAGGCGAGGACCCAGATTTTGAGGTAGAGCAGAGCGGACTGGCGCACGTCGAGGGGGACATGGGCATGGGTGCCGATGGAGACGAGGGCGAGGGGAAAGTCGGGGTTGTTGTACGACTGCTTCAGCTGCAGCTCTGCATTCCTTCGTGGAGCCTCGTGGGCAGACTGGGTTTCGGTGAGCCAATGCACCACTTGCTCCTCCATCACTGCCGAGTGCCGCGGTAACAACACTGTCGAGCCAGTCCAGCAAGCATCCGCGCTCTCACCGTGGCTCTCCTTCCTTCACCTGCGATAGGCGATAGGCCAGAGGTGTGGAGGCGTAAAGTCGGGACGTCGGAATTCGATTGCAGCAATCTCGGAAATTCAGTCCAATCCTCAGCGTCCCAAAGAGTACTGGCGAAGTTCGATGTGTCTGTGAAGAGCTGGTACTGTACTGCTTCCTCCCGGCGATTGCTTGCTGACAAGCACTTGCACGTCGGTGAAGGCTCTCTCGCCGCACGTGTTTGTGTGAAAATCATCCCCGACCAGGACGCGTGACAAAAGTCGAGGGATCGCGCATCGATATTTGTCCGCGCCGCGATTCCTCACTTCAACTTCACACGTCCGTCAGGCTGAACCTCCGTACAGCTGCAATCCCATTCCATGGCCACAACCGCTCCAACACTCCGTGCCCTGGTCAGCGCCTTTACGGACTTCTTGACCGTCGCCATTCACACCATTCTCCACGAACGAGCAATCTACCCCCACACATCTTTCCTGTCCGCCCGCAAATACAACTTCGCCGTTCGACAGAATCGACACCCCAAGGTCTGCGAGTGGATCAACGATGCTATCGCCGCGGTTGAAACGGAACTGCTCAAGGGTGGCGTCGATAGAGTGGCCGTGGTCATCTATGACAAAAGCAGCACCCCGCTTGAACGTTTCATGTTTGACGTTTCCCGCTTTCCTGCCGTATCCGCCACCGAGATAGACACGCCCTTGGAGAGAATCGGCGCCGATGGGGAGAAGATTTCTGTCTTGCCAGTCGTCGACCTAGAAGAGCAGTTCCGCGCTGCAATGAGCAAGCTCTCGAATTGCGGATCTCTACTGAAGCCTTTGCCCATCGGCTGTACATTTACTGTCGCCATCGAACTGAAAGCTGACGGGGAAGCTCCTATCGCTCATCCCCAGGCTTGGATACCCGTGCAGCCTGCCAATAACTCCCAGGAGGCTCGAGATGCAACCGGCAAATTTACGACACCGATCCGAGCAGTCACCGCCGGCGACATGGTTTTCGAAACGTGGATAGAGGAAATCAAGGGCTGATC
This sequence comes from Neohortaea acidophila, assembly GCF_010093505.1. Classification (NCBI taxonomy): domain Eukaryota; kingdom Fungi; phylum Ascomycota; class Dothideomycetes; order Mycosphaerellales; family Teratosphaeriaceae; genus Neohortaea; species Neohortaea acidophila. The sequence continues at coordinate 327,946 of NW_022985514.1, forward strand.
AATTCTTCCAAAATCAGCTATCAACGTGGTAGTCCTGGACGACCCGAACAGCTCGCTCCTATCAGCATGGCCGGCTCCAACACAGCTCTACGCCGACTACAGCTTTGTCCGGCCCTCCTCGCTTGCGCCTCTCCTCATACCACTTGCCTCTCTACCGCCGACGTTCACCATTCTTGCCGCTCCTCGCAAGGCAGTCGCGGCCGTATTCACCGCGCCAAGAGCGGCCTCGACTCCCGCTCCACTGGTTGCATCCGTGATAGCGGTCCCTGCAGACGTGGCGGAGCCGGGTGTTGGGCTTCTGCCGGCCTGCTGGCGGTGCAATTGGGCAGACGTCAGCCAATGGACTTGACGCTGTAAGCCGCCCAATTGAGCTCCGATGTAGGAAATCTCTTCCCGCGTGCGAAGGTTTTCGTTGAGATTCTGCATGCTATGGCGGCCATCGAGCTCCGACAAAGCCGAGGAGATTCGGCTGATCTCGTCTCGCAGACTTTCGTGCATATGAAGTAGATGGTGCAGCGGCGAGGCATATGGTCCGGCGGATGTGTTCGGCGCTGAAAAAGACGCTGGAGCATCGAGGTCGAAGTCGGCCGAGTATGGCCCAGGGAGGTCGGTGGGTCGCGGGCCCGGTGCTTCCGGCGCGGGGTCCATCGAAGAGAACCGCAAGTTCGATGATACGTGCGGTGATGTTGTGGGATCGTCGAAGTCGATGGGATTCAACGGAGCATCCGACCGGGAGGCCGTGGTAGACATGGACCTCCCGCGATTTGCAAGGACGGTATGTTGACCAGGATCGGTCCCAAGCTTGTCCACCATGTTATCGCTGGAGAAAGGCGAGAGAATACTTTGTATCGTCGTGAATCCATCTTCAAGCACTTCCAGCTTGCGACTCATCTGCTTTTGTGCAGCCTCTTGCTCCTCCAATCGTTCGTGTTGTGTCGTCAATATCGGTGCCAACTTTGCAAGCATACACGTGTCGGCGTGAGTCCGTGCCTGGGCCCCGGTACTCCTATTTGAGCATCCCAGTGCTGCTCCAGGGCAGGGTACGCTAATCGCCGCACATGCCGTGCTGCTATGCTCTGCAAGGTCACGAGGGAAGACCATTGACTTGCAGACGGCGCACTCAGTTTGGCGGGCCGGACAATCATTCCGCCAGTGGCAGTCCAGATTGCACTTATCCAGCTCCTTGCGGCACGACAAGCAACTCACGCCGTAATGCAGGCACCCTTGAGCCACATCCTTCCTTCGGACCGGTAACTCGCAGTGGTCTGCTCCGCACTCGACTAATGTGAAGCCACAATAAATATTGACATGGTCTTGAACCTCTCCGCGCTTGACCTCGGCTTTGCAACCTTCGTCGGATTTGGGGCATCGCACGATGAGCTCGTCCGTCATGTTGATCAAGATGTTATTCGTAGTGGACCGAGGCCGGAGTCTTGCAGGCGTACGACAGGATGGACAATCGCCGTGTGGGCCATGTGGGGTATATGTGGTGGTCTGCGTGTTCCAGGACTGCCGGATGCATTCTCGACAGAAGCAGTGGCCACACTCGGCCAGGACCACCGGGTCCACGAACGGACATCGACAGATTGGACACATCAAATTCGGGTCGTACGAGGAGACGTAGTCCACTAAGCGCAGATCTACGGGTGGGTTGTAACTATGTGAACGTGCGCGGCGGGCAAGGAAGTGCTGTTCTTCAACGCCACGTCGTGCCTCCAGACGTTGCATGCCCCGGAATTCCATTATCCCGTCCTGAGATGTTGCTGATTCGGTTGCGACGGGTGTACCGTCTGTCGGAGTTGAAGGCCCACCAGACGTGCTCCGATGGGGACTGCGAGTGGGGATTGCAGAGTCTTGCGTGGTGCGTGGGGAGCGAGAGAAGCGCCTCGACATCACGGACCTCATTCAGCCGGCGGGGTTCGATTTGTGTCGGTGGTTGAGACTGCAGGGCCACCTTGCAGTCTCAGGCGAATAGAGGAATGGGGAACGGAGCCTAGGTTGGCAAGAAGATCAAATTCCCGAGTAAACATCAGACATCTGCGCCTTTCCCTTCCCGAATCCTCGTCCACGGAGATGAGGCCGAGGTGGTGTTGATACCCAGGCTTGACCTTCACTGGAATCGGCCCAGGGCGAGCGCGGGAAAGAGCCAGGCGTTGCTTGGGTATTGAATGCAGACGGCTGTTGTGTTGTACTTGTGTCCGGATGTGTGGGTCGTGCGCAAGTGTCAAGATACGGTTGGATGTTGGTGTGAGAAGGCCGCGGGAGAGAGTGGAGTGGCTGGTGGCTGAAGTGCGGGCGCGAGCCTCAGGCCGTTGCATCATCTCCCCGGCTCGGGACGCTCCGGCGCATCCCCTCCAACCACGTGCCCGTCTCACCTTCATCCCGATGTAGGCAACGATCAATCATTGTGACCTTTCTTCTTCCTCCCATATCCACCTCGATCCCCTGCCCTTCTTCAAACCTCGCATCAAGCTGTAGAGACCGGTTGCATTCAACCCGCGCCTACCCGAGCTCAGCTCTCGTGGCCACGTCACAGCAAGCTCGCCCATTACCACCATGGCCACTCCTTCGCCAAACCAGCTGTACCTCCTCGCCGACCACCTCAAACTCTCATTACTCGAACGACAAAGAGCACTCAAACTCAATCTGGACGCCACAAAACAAAACAGTCACATCTCCCGCTCCCTCGAGAATCTGCAAGAAGGCATCGAGCAGCTGGCAGCGCAGGAAGAAGATCTGGGAAATGCCGAACATGAATCCTCCGATTTAGCCAAACTCCGAAAGCAATACTCCAACCTCTACTCTCAGTTTCATGGATCCGCGCCCATGTCCCCCGAATTGAGCAGGCCGAACGATCCGGCTCTGCAGTCCACCTTCTCCGCCGCACAAGCATCGCCCGAGGTGCGTCGAAACAGGAGTGTACGCTTCCGAGACAACCCGGATGAGCAGGAGCGCGAGGATCCGGTGGAGGCGGCAAATCGCGCCGCCCTCTTCTCCGACACGGAACGCTATCGAGACGAGCCCGAGGGGCCAGATCAGGGACAGATGGACAATCAGCAGATCCACACCTATCACAAGCAGGTCTTACGCGACCAAGATGAGCAGCTGGATGCGCTGGGGCAGAGTATTGGGCGCCAGAGGGTTTTGGGAATCCAGATGGGCAACGAGCTCGAGGAGCAAAATGAGCTGCTAGAGGATGTGGAAAGCGGCGTAGACCGGCACACGACCACCTTGGATCGAGCGCGCAAGAGATTAGGGCATGTGGCGCGCAAGAGCAAGGATAATTGGAGCTGGGTGACCATCGGCATTTTGATTGTCATATTGGTCTTGCTGATTATCGTGCTAAACTAATGGATACCGTTGATGAGAGACGACTGTATAAAGCTTACGAAGCATTCTCGAGTGTCCCAACTGGCTTTTCTTTTCGCAAGTATGCAGTCGGATGAGACCGATGGCGACGCGTCCTCGTGGCGGTGGAATGTCTGCGCAACGCCTTTCACTCGCCGCTCTATCACCGATGATCTTGTGTATCCTGGACCGCGAATCGTCTAATAATTCATCATGTCTGCACAATCACTTGTTAGCAGGGCAATCCGAATATAGACCATATCAGGACTCACCTCGGCCGAATAACGCCCGTTTGCTCCAGTCCATAGCCAACAAACACCGCGTGCGCAAACTGACACTTTGCGCGAAGTAGATACTCCTCCACAAATACACGGCCAGCAGACCCCCCGCAAAGTTCATCCCGTTAAAGTCGAAGATGGCTGCATTGCCAACGTATGCCAAGGAGCCCATATGCTTATATTCAAACGCCTTGTACACCGCTTCGTCAATGTCACCGTCGGCGATGAGATTCTTCTGGAAGCCTTCGGTAGAGTGAGCAAGCTTGTTGAACTTCTTGGCCAGGTACTCGCCCTGCTGATTGGCCCGCTGCGCCGTGGCCGGTAAGGAAGTCAGTTTGGTATCGATTTGGCGGAGGAGTTCGGAGAGTTCGGCGAAATCGAGAGTGCCGGACTTGTCTTGATCGTATTGCTCGAACAGCCTGTCGAGGCGGCGAAGATGGTCGGCGGCTTGCGGGAAGCGCGACTTTACTCGCTTGGCGACTTGCTGCCAGTCGGCAAACGTGATTTTCATCGATTCTGGATCTTGGCCCTTCTCCCACGCCAGTGTGCGCAAAAAGGTGACAATGTGCGCGCTAACGTTGTTTTGCACGGTGCTGCAGTCGCCAATGGCGTAGACGTCGCCCATGGGAGCGCCCGCCAGTCGCAGATGTGAGTCGGTCTCCAGGGCGTGCTTGTTCTGCTGGTTATCGCCCAGCTTCGCCGCAATGGTCTGAGAAAACTCGCATTGGGACACTCCGGTAGACCAGAGACAAAAGCCTTGGGGCAATTCTTTCGTGACGGTGTTGCCTTGCTCGTCTTTTTGCGTGAATAGAATGCTCTCAGGTCGCACTTCTTTCACGCGTGCATTGGTCAGGATGCCGACTTCATCGTGGGCGAAGCGCTCTTCAGCGTATTTCGACAAGGCCTCGTCGTACGTGTTGAGAATATGTCCTCGAGACTGGATAACATGGACGGAGATTTCGTTTCTCAGGATGCGGGGATAATACTTGCAGAGATCTTCGTTCAGCATGTCGTACAGCTCAGCGGCGAACTCAACGCCCGTGGGGCCGCCTCCAGAGATGACGAACGAGAGTAGCCTGCGGCGCTGCTCATCACTGGTGGTGGGGAGGCAGGCAGTCTCGAGATTGCGGATGATTTGATTGCGGATCAATCTGGCATCGGCAATGTCCTTGAGGAAGTGGCAGTACTCCAGGCCCTTGACGCCATGTGGATTTGTTGTGGATCCCACGCCGACTACGAGTTTGTCATAGGGCAGATAGAACCTCTCCTCCTCGCCCGTCGGGCCGGTGGAAGATATCTCGACCAGCTTTTCGCTAAAGTCGACATCCACCGCGGTGGCTTTGAGAAAGTGACCGTGTTTCTGCTTGACAATCTTCCTCACCGGCTCCACCAGACTGCGGAATTCGAGGGTGCCGACGGTGGCGGAGGGTAGCATTGGTGTGAAGAGGAAGTGATTGCTAGGGCTCACGACGGTAACGTGGTATTCGCCGGCGTGTAGCTGCTTGAGCATTGCCACGCTGCCCCAACCCGTTCCCAAGATGACGAGCTTGGGCTTGTGTTTCTGCTCCTTCATCGAAGGGGTGTCATCGTCGTCGACAAAATATTCGGCAATGGGGAGATTCTTGGGCCCACCGCGGCGGGGGGTCAGGGCGTATTCGGAGACGGGAATGTCGAAGCTTTCGGGATTCTCTTCGTACGTCGATGCATCGTAGACAAAGAAGGCGACAACGAGGCCGCCGCTCATGAGCACGAACAAGCCAAGGGAAGCGAGGAGGCGGTAGGTGTAGCGGACGAGTCGGCGCGACTTGGGCTTCTTGGGGGAAGCTGTGGAATCGAAGCGAGCTTGCAAACGTATCGGGCTTGGTCGGCGCGCAGTCCGCTGCACGGTTCGCGCAATGAGCGGCGAGGGAGGGAGGGAGAAGCATCGCTTTGGCGTGCGAAGGAAGGGATTGATGGGAGCAATGGGCGTGGCTCGGGGTGTGCGAGCAATGGCGAAGCTGGTCCGCGCCGCGACGGCCGCGAGTCGCGGGGAAGAATACATCCTCCTAGCGCGCGTCCAACAATCACACACGAAGGGTAGACGCTGTTCAAGGCCGATGGCGATACATTGCGCTGGCAGTGGTAGTGGCAGTGAGAAGGCGTGAGACAACGGGAAGAAGAATGATGATAATGGAAGGACGGATTTGTCGGAAGCGTTGATTACTGGATGACGTACAGTGCAGGAACGACCCGCCGCCGCTCGGGCCGCCCATCGTTTCGAAATCAATGCCCATAAAATTCTATGCCACGCGAGGCTAAGATGAAGGCGTGGTAAGATAGCTAGAAGCATCGTCAAGGGAATACCTGGATCTACTTCTTCCACGCGCAACAATGGCCGGAGGCACGCTGACCACCATTTCGCCTTCCACCAATCAGCCAATCTTGACTCGCCAGGAACCAAATGCAGAGGAACTACAGGATCTGCCAAAGAAGGCTCATGCCGCCTATCTCAAGTACCGCACGACCTCTCTTTCTACCCGGCAACGCACGGTCAAGAAGGCGCTGCAGCTCATCCTCGACCGCAAGGATGAGCTGGCGCGCGAGCTGACGGAGCAGATGGGCCGGCCGATCAGTTATACGGAGAAGGAAATCACGACGGCGGTGGCGAGAGGCGAATACATGCTCAAGATCAGCAGCGATGCCCTCAAGGACACGCCTGGACAGGCTGAGCATGGCTTTCAAAGATGCATTCGGAAAACGCCGCTGGGGGTTGTTCTGGTTTTATTTGCATGGAATGTACGTTCATTTCCTTCTCATCCAACGTGATCGTCGACCTTGTGCTTACCCCGTTTCCAGTACCCGTATCTCATCCTCGTCAATTCCCTCATTCCCGCCCTGCTTGCTGGCGACTCTGTCATACTCAAGCCGTCCCCCCAGACGCCCACCATCGTCGAGCACATCCACAAAATCTTCCTCGAAGCCGGACTGGAGCAGGACGTCATTCAATACTTCCACTGCGGCGACTTTGACAGAATCTCGCAGGTCATCAACGCCCCCGAGGTGCAGCTCGTCTGTTTCACCGGCTCCGTCGCGGGTGGGCTGGCCGTGCAAAAAGCTGCTGCTGGTCGGATCGATTGCAGGGTTGGGCTGGAGCTGGGTGGCAATGACCCGGCCTACGTTCGGCATGATGTCGACCTCGACTGGGCGGCCGAAGAAGTTGTGGACGGTGCCGTCTTCAACTCGGGTCAAAGCTGCTGCGCCATCGAGCGGGTATATGTTCACAACGACGTTCACGATGCCTTTGTCAAAGCCGTCCAAAAGGTCATGTCCAAATACAACCTGGGCGAGCCGCTGAACGAGAAGACGAACGTGGGGCCGGTCATCAGCAAAGCAGCCGTCGACAAGATTCAGAAGCAGGTCGCAGATGCTATCAAAGGCGGTGCACAGGATGCTACGCCATCGAATGCCACGTTCGACAGCCTGCCGTCCACGAATGGCAACTATGTGAAGCCCACCCTGCTCATCCACTGCAGGCCGGACATGCAGATCATGCAAGAGGAGACATTCGGTCCCATCATTCCCGTGCAAGCCGTGGCCAGCGACGATGAGGCCGTCCGCTTCATGAACCAAAGTGATCTCGGCCTTACCGCTTCCATCTGGACGAAAGATGTGCAGAAGGGTCAAGAATTGGCGGAGGGCGTGGAAGCAGGCACCGTGTTTGTCAACCGTGCAGACTATCCCTCTCCCGATCTCGCGTGGACGGGATGGAAGAACAGTGGCAAAGGGCAAAGCCTGAGCGTCTTTGGGTTCGAGCAGTTTGTGAGACTGAAGAATTTCCACGTCAAAGACTACCCTGTCAAGTAAGCGCCACTGACAGGCGCCTTGCATCGCTGCACGAGGCGAGATTGCCCGTCAAGTGTCCCGCAACGGGAAAGCGGCGTTTTCTGTTTCACGTCGCGGTCGCCTGTCGGGTGGCGCGTCGGAACACGAGAGGCATGTGGTACAGCGCTTGCCGAGACGCTGCGCTTTCAGTGGACGACGTAGGCCCACGACCTGCGAAAAAGTCACGAAAATCACCAAATACCTCATCTACCTCAACACGCTCACCGGCCCCGGTCATTAGACGCTATTACAATCCCTTCTCAACTTCCATCGTATCTCTCTTCCAGGGCGCACATGGCCTCGCTGGTTTGGCGCTTGCTTAAATTAGCAGTTTGCAGCCTTGACATCCGAGACCAATATAACAAGCGGAGGGGAGGAAGCATTCCAACAGGGTGGATCGTAAGAATGCGCATCATACTGTACCTCGCCGGTTCATCCGACGCTGCAAGGAACGAGGCCATGCCGTGAGCTGTCCGCTTTGTCATTGATGAGTTCATTTGCCAGTGTAGCAAGGTGCACGCTGCCATCTTCCACGCAACTTCATCTCCTTTGCTTTCTTGCTCCGTTTCCTTCCTTGATGCCGGGGTCGTTTCCGAGCCTTCAAATTACCCAACGTCCTTCGTCCTTCTGACCCTCCCTTAGCGCTGCTTTTTGTCTTATTGCTTTGCGTCGAGCCGTCTTGCAGGAGCAGGGGAGCGAGCATTTCATCGGAATATCCTCCCTCATCCTCGCCACCTTTCGTTCATCTCGCCTTCGTGCTTGCCAGCGGTCTTCGCTTTTGCGCCATGTTGCAACCAAATACATTCGGTGTCAGGATGGGCGACTGGCTTCGCTACATCCTCTCCTGCTGCGATGAAGACGAACGGGGTGAGGAGGAAAGGCCGGCATTGCAGATTGTAAGCCCGGCCAGGACAAACTACCGTCTCCGTGGATCTCGCCGTTACTGACCAGGTCGCGCAGAGTGCTCCAACCAACTTCCGTCGCGAGGATATTAGCATTCCAGGCCTTACTGCCGAGCAGTACGCCCACCTTTGTTGCAACCTCGTTGGTTCAAGATCCTGACCAAGGTCTTCCAGACAACACTTCCTTCGGGAGAAAGCCAAATCCGATGCCGAGAAGATGTGGCCGAATTGCCAGCCTCTGCGCTCCTCTCCCTCCTGTCAATTCACTTCTCCGGCCCCAACTCAACCCACATGGCACAATGGTACGGCGCCCCGCTCGAATACCACAACCGTTCTCTCGGCGCTCGCCGACTGCCGCACCTCTGGCGGTGGCTGGGACCGCGTCAAAGCGCATTCGAGAAAAATCAGCAACTCTCTGACGAAGCCGTCGGGCTATCATCACGACAACGCTGCCACGCACGCTGCATTCGATTCCGAGGACGACAGTCGATACGAGATGCGTGCTTTGATGGATTCGCGGAATCCGTCGACAGTTGGCGATGGGAAGTTGAGTGGGGAAAGGTCGAGTTTGGAGGACGGCGAAATGTAGGGCAAAGAAGCGGCAGGGGAGGCACAACGTTCACCACCTGGAGACAGTAATTTGGCGGTAGGGAAAATGGGACGATTACCGAAAATCCTTGTTGTAATTTAGGTGTACAACACTTCGATTCAGTACGGAGTAGACGGCGTTGGAGCGACGCACCCGCTTTGGAAGGGGTATCTGCGTATGCATCAGTCTCTGCATGGACCACGGCGAAGGATGCAGGCTACCCGGATTCCATGATGCACCTCATCCGCGTTCCTGTTCGTGACGCACCGCCAGCTTTCCCAAGGGATGCTCGCACGCTGGTGAGCTCGACGCGAGGGCGTGTGCGAGTCTGTCTCTCTCGCGACGCTCACGGCTTGCCAATCATTCGTATCATAACACACGCTTCCCCGCTCTCATGTCTCATCCATGCCATCCTCATCTCCCACACCAGCGGGGAGTCGCCCTTCTGCCAGAGCCTTCTCCAGTCTCTGCACCTCTGCGAGGGAGGATGCCTGCTTTACTGCCCGCTCGAATCGTCTCTTTTCCTGATCGGTAATCTTCAACTTCTTGCCCCTGTTCACTCCATTGATGGTGGATGCGGCGGTAAAGCTGGCGGGGCCCTTTGATCGGACGGCGGCAATCGACTTTGCGAGTTCCGTGGGAGCGTCGGGAGTACCAAAGAGCTCCACGGCCTTCTTGCGCTCGGCATCCTTGACTTTTTGCATGTCTAAGAAACGAATTTGGGGGCACCGCCAGAGGAGGTAGTAGCGGTAGTGCTGCATCTTCTCGTCAGTATGGATCCTCGCGGGCACATCATTCCGTTACGTACCTCTTTGCCCACAACGGGATTGCCCATAAGGCTCAGGTGCGTGAGCTTAGCGAAACCCTGCAACGGGTCCAGGTCTGCCAATTCCGCGACATGGTTCTCCGTCAGGACCAATGCCCTCAAGTTCGGCAAGCTCTTGCTCAGATTGGGTTGGATGCTGGCGATTCGGTTTCTCGCAAGCAGTAATGTCTGCAGTCGGGGAGTGAGGGGGAAGTTGGCGAGGGTGGAGATGTCGTTATCGGTAAAGTCAATGCATTCGTGGTCTTTGGCGACGACGCCGAGGTTCTCGATGGCGGGGATCTTGTGACCTTTAGGAAGGGTACTTTATGTATCAACGCGCTCTTTGCAAAGTGTAGCATCTGTCCTTTTCAGACATTCTCTGGGGCCAAGGATGATCTTACCTCGAAGGTCGAGTTCGCGCTCTTTGAGAGGATTGAGGTAGGACAAGGAGTTGTTGATCAGCTCCGCTGTGATGCGCATCCTTGCGTGCACTCTCGGAGGACGGGAGGAGGAGAGATGGATACTTGCACGCGAAAGGAAGAGAGGTCTGGAGACAGGCACGTCGCGAAGGGCTGGAAGTTTTTTGATGGCACGTGCGCATCGAGGATTAGGTAAGGGTTGGCCGAACTCTGATTCACTGCACCACCTCTTCCCTCTTCCCTCTTCCCTCTTCTCACCTCTTCCTCTTCCCCTTCCCAACTACCCTAGCGAAGCGAACATCCACCCATCCACTCACGCCCAAGTCACGTTCAGTCTGCAAAATGGGCTCCGTCGTCATTCCTCATCTGGTGACGGGGTGGCACGTCGATCAAGCCATCATGTCTGAAGAAGACCGCCTCGTTGTCATCCGCTTCGGTCGCGACTGGGATCCCGACTGCATGCGCCAGGACGAAGTCTTGTACAAGATTGCCGACCGCGTGAAGAACTTCGCCGTCATCTACGTTTGCGATCTCGACCAAGTCCCCGACTTCAAACAGATGTACGAACTCTACGACACCGTCACCCTCATGTTCTTCTTCCGCAACAAACACATGATGTGTGACTTCGGCACGGGCAACAACAACAAGCTCAACTGGGTGCTCGAGGACAAGCAGGAGTTGATTGACATTCTTGAGACCATCTACAAGGGTGCAAAGAAAGGCAGAGGTTTGGTCGTCAGCCCGAAAGACTACTCCACAAGATATCGCTACTGAATGCGCGTCTGGATGATGGACAAGACATTCCGACGGCGGCAGTCGCGTATTTGAGACCAGCGGCCCGCAAGCAGCGTGCAGACAGGCGGCTACGAGCTATTCGCTACACCGGGCTTTCTTACGACATTAATGACCATTGTGCCCGCTCGGCAAGGCACCCACTGCGAGGGTTGATGGGAGTGCATGTGGTTGGTCCCCCAGGATACTTTAAATCTACCACTTGAGCCGAAGCATACTAATTCGATGGTCCTCAAAGACCCATGTCCAAAGACAGGGCAGTAACGTGCACTTCATCACAGATACCGCCAAAGTGATTCGCGTATTTCGTCAATCGCGTGCTTACGCACTTTGGAATTGGCCATGCGCAAGGTCATCGGCTATGTTCTTTCAGCAGATGTGGTATGTCACAACGTAAGACTAGTCGATGCTCCGTGGCGAAGCGTGTTTTTTTTTCCGCCGATGTGCGCTAGTTCGAGGAACCGGACGGCTCCGCCAACAACTTCACGACCTCCTCGAAGACTGCGACAATGGTTGGCCTATGCTCAGCCCAAAGACTGCCGGCTGACTTTGCATCTAATTCGAGATCCGCCCCTTTGAAGGCTTTTGCTGCCGCCCACTCCCTTCCTGGGTACGGTAGTTCGACGTGACCAGTGGCTGGCTTCATTCGGAGGCCGTTGAGCACCGACTCCAGCTGAGCGGCGCATTTGTTCCCTCCATAGCCTCCGTACGTTACGATCATCGCCGGCTTGCCCACCCACTCGTTGTACAGGTGATCGATCGCGTTCTTCAACGCTGCCGGATAGCCCCAGTTGTATTGCGGCGAGACGAAGATAAAAGCATCATGGCTGGAAATCTCCTTGCTCCATTCCCGCGTGCTGTCGTGTGAATACTCTGAAGGGTCCTTGATGTGGGCCGGAATCCCAGGCTCTCCAGTGAATGGCAGAGTCCAATTCGCCAGATCGATCTTCTTCAGTGTAGGCTTGCTGCGGCCAGCAGCTGCACCAGATGAAGATGTTTGGATTGTTTCGACAACAAAGTCTGCGATTTGAGGACAGATGCGAGGCTGACGCACACTGCTGATGATCACGCCGATGCTGTGTGACATTGTGTACTGAGTCGCGTTCTTCGTTGACCTACAAATGGAGGACAGCGAACCATCAGCGGGACGACAATGGTATTATAAGTGTGTTCTGCCTCCGATCGGCGTTCGGGGTCAGCAATGGATTCCGCACCGATTGTCGAACCTCGTCCGCAACCAATCGGATGGCGAGAGTTCTCGGGTGCGTTTGGCCAACTCACGGCGAGTCGACAGCCTTGCGCAATAAGTGGAGGAAAGCTGAGCGCAGTGAGAGCCGGTCGACGAAGCACGCAAGCGTGGTCTACCGGAGACAACAGCTGGTAAGGTAACCTTGGTTGTTGTGACGCTCGTGATTGCTGCTGCCGCACGATCGGCTTTTGGCAACAGAGTGTTGGGCAGGCTTACTGCCGCATTGCAGAGCAAGGACGACTAGCTCAATACAACATCGAAGCAAGCACTGAAGGAATCTTCCGAACAACACAGTGAAGTGACTGGGCCTCCTACCGCATCCTACGGCATGGGATGTGTTCGAGAAGATCCTGAGCTATATCCTCTATGCCCTCTCGTGGGCTCCCTTCCGCCGCTTGTCATGTCGTCGTGACCGCATCAGCCGGGATCGCCATCACGTTCGGCGTTTGGCTCGTCCGACTATTCGTGCGAACGACACTCCGCAAACCCTTCGGAACGGATGACATACATTGCACCATCGCGACCTTCTGTGGCATTCTGAATTCCGCTCTTGCGATCGGCGAAACAGACCATGGCCTTGGACAGCGCGAGAGCGAGATTGCGCCTTGGATCGTTCGGCGACAACAACAGATGGCTTGGGTTGCGAACATGTCCTTCATTCTCGCCCTCTGCTTCGCCATCCTGTCGGTGTCGTATCTTCTCGTCCGCATTACGAAGCTCACCAGTCTTGTCCGTGTGACATACGCTGTTCCTATCGCCACATCCCTCTGGGCTGTCGTTGCGTTTTGCCTCATCACCTTTCAATGCAAGTTGCCGGATCCCTGGGACTTTGAACCGCAGTCTCGCTGCATTGATATAGTGAGTCGCATGCCACACTCATCTTACCACGACTTGCGGCGCTGAGAGGCAGCAGTACCACACATGGGCGGGGATTGTCATCGCGAATGCTGTTCTGGACGTTGGAAACGTGGTGGCCGCGATTGTTTTGGTGACGAACATCCGCATACCCACGAAGACCAAAGTTTTCATCATCGTGCTGTTTAGCATGCGCCTCATGTACCCTCATCTCACGCACGTCATGCCTGGCGAGGAGCATTAACATGTCCACGTAGGGTAATCCCACCCGCGCTGGTTCGATTGAGGTACATCAGGCGGACAGTGTCGAGCAAAGACTGGACCCGATCAAGAGTCGACATTGTGATTACCACGCAGGTTTACATGCACTTGAGCATCATATTGGCGACGCTGCCGTGCATCAGGTCCTTCTACACCGCTCTCCGAACCAGCTCCATTCGAACATCCACGGTGGCAGCAACGAAGGCAAAGAGGCCAAGCAGAGAGATCGCGATATTTGCGCTGAGCCCGATTGTCTTTCCACCCCCTCTTTGGAAGCGCCCGAATATGGAGAGGAGTAGTGCTTCACAATGCTCCGCACATCTCGCCACGAGTCGCCTGGCAAACAGAGCATGGCCGGTCAACACCGGATCCGAGCATTCGGGGGCATGATTACTACCACGATTGTCCACGATCACCAAGACGCGCGGGAAACAGAGCGAAGAGTATCCAAGGGCACTATTAGCAGTCAAGGAATTCTGCAGAAGAAGTCGTTCGAGGTGAAATTCGACCTCATTGAAGCTTTAGAATCGACGGGATCAGACCTGCCCCGAGTGCGAAACCCGATGACGGCCGTGTGGGATACTGGACTCTCAGACGTCGGCAGTTTGTTGTCGGAGGAGTGAGACGGAAGCGATGACTGCTTGCAGGTCTAGGGTGGGACGAGTGGCCTCGCTGGGTACACACGGCTGTATAAGTCACTTTTCCTGGTCACTCGCATCGTCATCGTCCTCGCCCTCCTTCTGCACTCGCTTCCCCTTGACGCCCTCTTCCACTTCCGGCACCAAGGACTCCATGTACTCTGTGTCTCGCCCCACCAGCGTGACGGTGTTCTTGCTCTTGCCCCATCGGGGATAGCTGCCGACCTTGACTCCCTTGCCCTCCACCTTCTGCGACAGCTCGGTCAGGTAGCTGGCCACCCCACTCTCCGGCAGCGGCGTGCTGAACAATATCCTGTGCACGCCCTTGCCCTCGGGGTCCACCAGCCGCGGCAGAAGGGTTGGCTTGAGGCCGGTCAGCATCTTCTCAAACAGCCGGGGCACGCCTGGGAAGATGTGAATGTTGCCATTGACGACGCTCAGCGGCACCCACAGATCGTCGGCAACAAACAGCACCTGCTCCTCGTCGGGGATGTTCTTGTCGTACGGCAGCTCAATCATGCGATATCGGGCCTTCCGCTGCGGCGAGTCGACGTCCCACGAAAAATCAGGCTGCTGCTTGTGCGGGCGGCTGATTGCCTTCATCTTCGACAGTGCCTCCTCGTGCTTCACCAGCGGCAAGTTGAAGGCCTTGGCGATGGACTGATAGGTGATGTCGTCGTGGGTGGGCCCGATGCCGCCGCTGGTGATGACGAAGTCGTACTTGTCCGACATGCGCTTCGCGGCCTCGATGATGTCGCCTTCATCGTCGGGGATGACCTCGACGCGCTTGAGGTCGATGCCCAGGCTGAAGCAGTATTTGGCAAACCATGCCGAGTTGGTGTCTACGGTCTAGAATGCACTCTGTGTCTCAGCCTTCAGCGTTGTTGTTTGGCGCGAGGAGCGCTCCAAAGCGAGCTGCTGCGACTCACCTTGCCCCCGAGTACCTCGTCTCCTATGATCAGACACGCTGCGGTGTTGATAGTCCGTTTGGCCTGGTCGTTTGCGCTCATGGCTCGTGACGTAATTGATAGTGAGGGTCGAGCGGCGGCGGAGAGGTGGAGATAGTTGGGGAGGGGGCGCGAGAAGTGTCTTGCTAGCTGATTGATGCGGGCGTACATGGGATGAAGAAATGCGCGACGGGCGGAGGAGATAGGGATGGGGAAAAGAAGTGAAGTCGAGTCGTCGAGATCCTCCTGAGCTTGACAATGCAGCAGTCAATCCATCATGCGGGGCGATTTTATTGCGGAGCCTCATGGAGTGGGGTCTCTTCGCCTGCGGCCTGCCTTCACTCCATCCTGGCTTCGACTTCAGCACCCTCCGGCCTGCTGCGGAACGCGCGCACAGTCACGACAATGGTAAGCACGGCACGTCGAGACTGTCCACTTCGCCTCTCTGACTCGATCGCAGTCTTCCGAGCAGCGTCTCTACACCTTCTCGCCCGAGACGAAGCAGCAGCTGCGCAAATTCCGGCTGGCCACATCGAGAGCCAAAGATCCCCAAGCGATGATATGTACGCATGGCCAATCCTTTCTGCTTTTCCCCTGCGGCTGTGACACCTCCGCTGACGATGCTCAAGAAGACCAGATAGACAAAAAGACTCTCGAAATCTCGCAGTCGGACGATGAAGTCTACACTGCCATGGCGGAGCTCGCAGACGAACTGCCCGACAACTCGCCGCGATTTGTCTTGCTGAGCTATCCCTTGACCATGGTATGCTGTTCAGTTTGGAAGTATGGCGCATTTTCGCTTGCCACTGATCACGGATCGAGATAGAACTCTGGCCGACTCGCGGTTCCGTATGTCATGTTGAACTACCTCCCGCCAACCTGTTCCCAAGAAATGCGTATGCTGTACGCCGGGGCCAAAGAGCTGCTTCGAAGCGAGTCGGAAGTCGGACGGATCATAGAGATTGATTCCACGGACGATTTGGAGAGCATCGAAGGGCGACTGAAGGGGGAGGAGTGATTGCCTATCACCCATGATTCCACTACGCCATTGAATGCATGTAACAGTGCTAGACAACAGAGAATGGTAAAATATCTAACGAGGAATTGACGATGAAGCATCTCAATACAAATACACCCCCCCTTCTCTGCAGATATACATACAAAGCCCACTAACTGCGCGCAAATCGAAAACAAAAGGGTATATTCCGTGATGAAGCCCAAGCCCCCGGAATCGCCGCCCAGTGAAGAGTACATGACCGCTTGCCCCAAAACCATGATGCGCTCTTGATATGCCCCAAGGTCCTAGCCATACAGCCTGCAAAGCGCCGCAAATACCCAATGAAGTGAATCAAATACTGTCCCATCCCAGCGAAAGTCCAGTGAAATCCAGTGAAAGCCGTAAAGCAGAGAGAGAGAAGGTGGCGCGAAATGTGTCGCGCGATGACTGAATGCCCAGTGCCTCCTAAGCGGTCGGGTGACGCAGGATCTCGTCGCAGTTCTTGTCGAATCTCCACGACCACAGTCGCACGCTGGCCATGAACTTCTCCGTCTGCACGAGTTCGCGATCGCGGCCGAACATGGAATCCACAAACTCGCAGCCGCTGTTCTTGCCCATCGTCACGCGCTGAGCCCCGCCGCACTCCTTCTTGGCCGCCTTCCACATGTAGCCCTCGCAGACCTTTAGCAGCTTGGTGAATCGCTGCCACAAGCGCTCGCCGGCCTCGAGAAACTCGTCGACAACGTCACGCCACCCTTGCTGTCGAATGCGGTCCAGGCACTCCTCCGCTCGCTTGATCTTGCCCGCGAGCTGGATGAGTAATAGCCAGAGCTCGCCCGCGACCTCTGACATGGGAGTCGCCGGGCCGTAAAAGTAGACCGACCAGTCATAGATCCACTTGCCCAGCGAGTTGGCGTCGAAGACGCTGCCTAGCAGCAGGATGGGTTCTTCGGTGGGATCCCAGTTTTTGATGGAGTAGCCGGCGGGGATGCGGTGGCGACGCGCGTCTTCTGCTGTTGCCTGAGGTGGCGGCTTGGGGGCAGTGGACGGCCGACGTTGCGCAGTGGGCCGCGTCGTCTTCTGTGTGGTGGTGAAGGAGAAGCGACGAGAACGCGACGACTTGTGCTTTTTCTTCGGCTCCGCGGAAGAGGTAAAAATGGGCACCTGCTCGTAGGAACGGCGATCAGTACCAGCGTCGTAGTAAGTTTGATGGGGCCTGTAGGGCGGTGGGGGCGATCGCGTGTCGTACTGCTCGTAGCGAGGCAAATACTCAAAGTCTTGCTCGCGAGGCTCTTCGTGGACAAAACGCGCACGCGGAGAGGAATGCTTGTTGCTCGAGTGCTTCCGCTGCCCATCTTTCTCGGTGTACGCGTAGGGGGTCGGATGGGATCGGACGTGGTCGCGCATGCGATCAGAGGCACTTACATAGTTGGCCTTTCGCGCCGGGGTCGATTGCGCGGAGGTGTAGTAGTAGTCGTCTCGCGGGGCAGTGTACTCTGGCACAGACCAAGCCGCGCCTCTGCGAGGGGTGGAGTTGGGAGAGCTGGAGAATGCGAAGGTCGCAGCTTCGCCTGTTGCTCGGCGCGCGTGGCCTCGCGGAGGAGTGGCGATGTAGGAGAAGTGTCGCGTGAAGTTTTGCCCAAGACCACCGTCCTTCTGTGGCGTGCGTGGATAGTCGAAGTAGAAGCGCGGCGGATGCGCTGGGTACCCGGCAGTCTGGAACATCGGAAAGGCGACGGCGGCGCGCAGACGCGGCCGCGGTGGTACCTCGACGAAGCCGGGCAAGGGATGGGCCCTTTGTTCTTGTTTCTACAGCGCCAGACGCGCGTTATCCCGCCCGGTGAGGTGGACAGGGCGGCGGCAAAGGAGGACGGGAGGAGGAGAGGAGATCGCTCTGGTCCGTCGTGATGTACATTTGGCGGGTGGACAGCTCGGATGGTGCAAGTCAAGACGAGACGCTCCGGAGCAGTCTCGTGGGGTATGGGATAAAGAGAATGACGAGGCTGGCGTGCAGCGATAGTGGTGACGGTGACGTCGGACGGCAGCAAGTGTAAGGGAGAGGAAAGAGGATGGCTGGCGAGAGTGCCGGGAGTTAAATCAGGTAGTGAGATGATCAAGAGGAGAGATGGGGCTTCCACTAGGGGAAGGAGGAAGAGGAGGCGCTAGACGCGCTAGCTGGACGGGTGGCGCGACATCCCCGATGGACGAATCGCAGGGGGGCGCACGCGAGTCGAGAATCACGTCCGCCGATGCAGGTTGTTGGTTGGGTAGGGATGGGGCGGGAGGGACGTGGAGATCCAGTCCATCGGGGCATGCCTCTGTCCGCACGGAATCCGATGGGGCTGGAAAGATTGTATGCAAACCTGCGCGGTGGGATGCAAACACACGCCGATCAAACGAGGACTCGAGGTCGTCTCGTGTCTCCCTCATGCATGTGTTTAAACCCGGGCGGGAAGAGTGCTGCAGTAGACATGCTGTGCTACATCCGTGAGGTACTCCCGCATATTCAGCAAGCCATGCTCCATATCCCCTGGTGATGGCGTGTCCATACTCGCCCAGTTGGAGGACTTGCACGTTTGCTAGCGTTGCGTGCGACAAACACCCCTCTGTTGGCCAATTACGCTGCAGGATTACCAAGCCTTGCTGCACACGAGACCGGGACGAGATCGAACGGGCCGGGCCCTGGACGGTAGACCTCCACACGGCAGTGCACCGTGTCCACTCGATAATGAACGAACAGGGACCACGGTCGGCATGGCTGTTAAGGCGACTCTCTCTGCCGCTCAATCCTCGTGCCCGACATGGAAACACCAAGCCTTGTGCTTAAGGAAGGTGGAGGTCTGATGGCTGACGACTGATCAGCTCATCTGCATGCGCTGTGCGGTGCGGATGGACGGCGCGTGCGTGAACGAAATGTGGACGCATGCATGCAGCCACCCGGCCACATCCTCCTTCCAATCATGCACGGCCACTCGCGCCGCTTGGCCGCCTAGGCTTTCTTCCCTTTGCGATTTGCCAAATCCCATTTGTCCTTGCAAGTGGGCGCGATGACTGCAGTGATGTCCAGCTGAAGGAAAGGCCAGTAGAGGAGAGCAAGAGCCCACCGGTTCATAAATACGACCGGTGTGACGCTACACCCAATGACCGTGGAGTGTTCGATCCTCCATCCTCGGTGTCACTGAAACCCTATTAAAAGCTGGGCAGGGTGGTACAGCAGAAAAACATGCCTGTTGGGCTGATTGCCCATTTCAGCCCGTGTCATCTAGTCCGACTAGATGATCAGCTGTGACTGGGCAAGCAAAGACGGTGGCCAGGGCATGATCATGTCACACCGCCAGATATCCATTCTCGTCGATCCAACGATTGATTGACTACACTTTACAATCCCTCCATCTCCTCCCTCGTCTCGCGGTATTCGTGCTGTGCCTCTCTCTCCCTCCGCCCCACAAAGCCCACCTCCTCCCTCAACCGCTCCATCCTCTCCCTGATTCCCGCCTCTTCAACAACTTGCGCCACCCTGCCCACCTCCACCTCCAATTTCGTCTTCTCTAAGAACGCCGCCGCCTCCCCAATCTTCTGCCGTAATGTCTTCTGCCGGCCCAGATACCCGCCGTGCACTTTCGCAAGCTTCTTCTCCAGCCCCGCACCCTTGTCAGCCGATGCCATGATGGCATCTTGCACTTTGTCAAAGGATTCGGTGAGTAGTTGTTCTTCATCAACAGCATCTGCGTCCGAGTCGTAGCCAGCCAGGCCAGGAAGAAGAGTGGAGGAATGCGCCTTTTCCCATTCCTCCACGAACGCGGCGCCAAACTTCTCCCGATCGCCATCCTTGCCCATCTCGAGGATAACCTCCATCTGCGCTTTTTGCAAGGACTCGCTGTCTAGATCCGCAACGGGCGCGGCGTGACCCTTGACCTTGGCGCCGCCAAATTTGACGGCATCATTCGCCATCAGCAATGCCATCTCCTCGGCAATCGAGCGTTGGATGGGGTCTTCGATGCTCCTGGCATTCTGCAGCATGGCCTGCACATCAACAACTTTCGGTCGAGGCAAGCCCTTTTGCACCACTCTCGTCTGTTGCTTAAACTCGGCCAAGGCTGCAGCTTCTGCGATCTGCGCATTGCGTGCGTCTCGCACGGCCGCATCCTCCTCGGTCGTTTGATTCTGTGAAGCCCCCTGTTCATCTTGCTCCTCCGGCAGCTCAAGCTCCCACTCCGTCTCTTTTGGCTTCGGTAGAGCGCCAAGCTTGCTGCGGAGGGAACTCTTTGCGGCTTGTTCGCGCAAGCGGATATCTCGTGGCGTCTGACCGGGCAATGAGGAGCCATCTTCTTGATTTAAGCTGAAATTGTCACGGGGTGTGCGCATAGGTGTAGCTCCCGGGGCACCAGCCGCGCCATTGATATTCCCGTTCCGCATTGGCGTCGCCATAGGGTTGGGAGTCGACAAAGCCTGCTTGGAGGGCGCAACGCCTTCGTAGCCCGTTGTCGATTGCCCATCGTGCAGGGGAGTGTTGTCGCCGCCCAAAAGAGCTGACCGAGTCTCCGTTCTGGCGCGCGCGTTTCGTAGCTCGTTCGCAATCCGATCCTCTTCCTGCGGCGCTCGCGGCGTGCGAAGCGGCGTGGCACCCACGGTGTTTGTATACCTGCCCAACAAACCCCTAGTGGCATCGTTCTCACTCGCCTCGGCTGCCATGGTGGCCCTGTCTCCAGCCATTCCCATTTTGACAATGTCCTCCAGCTCTGCCTCGCTCACTTGTGGAGCAGGGAGAACTAGACCTCTTCGCTTGCTGCTCTGCTCCGCCTCTCGGACCTTTTGTAGCTGTCCGGCTTTGGCTGCAGCAGCCAGCGCAGAAGAGCCATCCTTGTCATTCTTTCGCCTCTTGGGCTCTTGCACGTCCCCCTCTTCCTGCTCCCCTTTGCGCTTGTTGGCCAGTTGCTGTTTACGCGGATCAAATGCCTCCCGTGCGCGCTCATTCATCGTCTGCTCGTCCTGCGTGTCGTAGAATCCTGGCGCTGGAGCCTTCTCGAAGGGAACATCGGCGTTGTAATCCATCTGCCCCTTTTTCTTGGTGGTGACCTTGACGTTGATGCCGGCGCTTTTGAGCTCGCGTCTCTTCTGCAACACCGCCAATCGCCTGCTCTCCTCCAACTGTCTCTCGCGAGCCTTTCGCTTCGCCTTCTTTCCCTGTGTATTGGCCAAGCGTGCCCGCGCTTCCGACAGCATCTCTTTCTCATCTTCATCCAAGTCGATCGTGTCGGGGCGTGCAGGCTTGCTTTCCGGATCCGGGTCCAACTCGCCTGGTCTCAATCTCCTCACGTCGTCTGCACTCGGCGCAGCAGTCTCGCCGCCATCGGGCCCACCCAAGCCCAGCTCGCCGCTCTCCCTCGCCTCGGCTTCATCCAGCAACTTCTGGTAGCGCTCCAAGCACTGCGTTGCCGTGCGGCCCACGATTGGCGCGATGGTTCGCCATTGCGTGGGCATCAACTTGGCCAGATGCAGGAGCTTCTCGTCCTCCTCCCTGCTCCATTCGATCTTGCGGATGCCCGGGTCCAGCCATTCGGCCCAGCGCGCTTTGCATTGCTTGGGCGTCTTCCGGGCGAGCAACGATGACACTCGCGCCCACTGGTTCAAGCCGTATTTGGAGACGGCGGCCTTGAGGATCTCATCCTCGATATTGGTCCAGACGCCGCCCTTGACGACAGGCATCTTGTTGATTCGTGGGGAACGAGTGAAGACGGACTGGTCATAGGTAGAATTTCTCGGACTTTGAAACTTGAAGTTCAAAACGTCGGAGGCTTAGTCATCTGCATGCAGTCACGTGCCAGACTACATGTACGAGTTGAGAGAACGGTCACACCGAGGGCCTATAACAATACAGTGATTGGGTCGTCAATGGTATAGTGAGTCTATTCGTGTCCACTGCGTCGCCGGTACACGCGCAGCAAATCCGTCTGATGCATCCGCCTTGATCACTGTTATCTTCCACCAGCAATCAGTTGTTTCTTCCTCACCTTGTCCCTCACCCTCATCAGCGCGGTCTTCACCTCGCCCTTGCTGAAAGTATCCAGATCGTAATAATTCTCTCCAATCTCCAACAACCACTCCGGCTTCACCGCGGTCACCGTGCGAATGTAGTTCTTGCTGGTCAACACGAATTCATTGTAGATCACCCATTCGCTCTCCTGGCCCAACACTGTGCTAGGGTGGAGAAGCACGTTCTGATTGTCCTTGACCGTGACATAGATCTTGTTGTCCTTCTTGGCAACTTGCATGAAGAAGCCGGCTACGAGTGCACGTCGGATGTTTTCGTAGTACTTTCGGTCTTCGAATGGAGTGGAGACGAGTTCAAGCTCTTCGCGCTCCATAATGCGCTTGAGTTGGAGGCGAACATTGTCGGCTTGCTGGAGAGCTCGGAAGGACAAGAAGTGGTCATGGCACCATTGCTTTTGGTTCTCTTGTGCGGCGGGAGATTTGAACGCGTGGTACACGTTGAGCATGGTCAGGTGGTCCCCATCTTGATGTGCGAAGAGCTCCTTCATCTCGTCTGCGCGCTTGCGAGCGCTTGCGGGACGGACGAATAACTGCGGCACGGAGAGTAAGGCTGTCAACGAGAGAATCTCGTTGCTGCAGTAGAACTCCGGAGAGCTGATAAGCATCACGGCCAATGCAGGGTCGAGCGGAAATTCGGAAGCCAGCTGGCCAAGTCTCGTAAGCTCGCCCTCGTCGTCGAGACAGGCGAGATAGTTCAGCTCCTCCAGTGCACGCATCAATGTCTCTGGTGCAGGGGGATCCATCAGGTCAAAGTGGACGAGATCGTCAACGCCGAGCTTCTTCAGTTCCAGCACAGTACTAGCGAGATTGGAACGGAGAATCTCGGGGTATGACTGCTCGATGAGCTCTTTCTTGAATGCGTCCTCGGTGTAGAGACGGAAGCACTTCCCAGGCCGCGTACGCCCAGCACGACCGGCCCTTTGCTGAGCGGAGGCTTTGCTGATGGGCGATACCAAGAGCGATTCGACGCGAATCCGTGGATTATACACCTTCTGCTTGCTGAATCCGGGATCAACCACGTAGACGATACCGTCAATGGTGAGCGACGTTTCCGCAATGTTGGTCGAGACGATGCACTTGCGCCCAGGTCTGCCACCCTTTTTGAACGGAGGCGGCGCCGGGTCGAAGATGCGTTGCTGTTGCATGGGGGGCAGGGTACCGTACAAAGGGTACACCTTGAGCGGGCCAGCGTCTGCCTCTCGGATCATTTCGTCGGCCTCCAGGTTGATCTTGCGCACTGCGTCCTCAATCTCCTCCTCGCCCGTAAGGAAGAGAAGGATGTCGCCTTCCGGCTCAGTGGCGTGGATCTGCAGAACGGTGCGCAGCGCAGCCTCCACGTAATCCCGCTCTGGTTCTTGAGTGTAGAAGATCTCGACGGGATGTGTGCGACCGGGTACGGCCAGAAGGGGCGCATTTAAGAAGTATTTCTGGAATTTCTGGGCATCCAATGTCGCGGACATGATGATCAACTTGAGGTCGGGCCGCCGGACCACCACCTCCTTCAGCAGGCCCATCAGAATGTCGGTTGCCAATGTCCTTTCGTGAGCCTCGTCCAGAATGATGACGCTGTAGCGGGACAGGTTGTGATCATTCATAGCCTCCCGCAACAGCATTCCGTCCGTCATGTACTTTAGGATTGTTTTCTGGCTGGTCATGTCTTCGAAACGAATGCTGTATCCCACCTCTTCTCCGAGCGTCACGTCCAGCTCCTGTGCGACACGTTGAGCGACAGACATGGCCGCCACCCTTCGGGGCTGTGTGCAGGCCACCATCTTGCCATTGAGCTGGGGGAGATCGTCGTACAGGACGAATTGTGGGATCTGCGTGGTCTTGCCGGAGCCCGTCTCACCGACGAAGACCAAGATTTGGGATTTTTGGAACATGTCGAGGAACTCTTGACGCTGGGCATGAACGGGGAGGTCGCGCCGCTTCTTCAAGATGCCAAAGTACCGTTCGGAGAGCTGGTGGCCTTGCTTGAAAGGGTTGTTCGGGCCATCTTCCGCCACCTTTGCCATCTTGGCCGTTGAAGCGTGTCGCTTGAACGAGGCCAGCATGCCACCTTTTGCGCTGTCATGTGTCTGGCCATTGCCGTAGCCGTTGGCATGGCCGCCAGCGGCATCGTTGCCTTCGAACATGTGGGAGAGGTATGGATTGGCGCGGTCGTTGTCGGTGGCGTCGGACACTTTCTGTCTTTTGAAACGCGACTTGCTCTCTCCTTCTGCCATGGCGGTAGTAATTCTCGTTGCCCGTCCCTCAAGCGCCTCGACTGGATCGATTTGGCAGTATGAAAGGCTCATCGACGGAAGGAAATTGTTCGAGAAAATCACGGCAGCGTTGATGGAACTTTTTAGTCGTGGCTCGATGACAGAAGTCGTGGATGCCTTTTCTCCATCGCACCGCGAGCCTTTCACCAACGCCCAATTTCATACGCCGCACTATTCGCTATTCTACCGAGTGCTGGCTCGTGGAAAGGCGGCTATGAGTGCTCATGGCTCTTTTCAACCCGATGAGCCAGCGGCGCTGTTTTACATTGGCCAGCACGACGGCAGGGCCAACGTCCAGGCATCGCCTGATGTCCTTTCTCTAGCATATGGACTGGGCTACGATTTCCTGACCACGCCCATCACCACCTCCGCCTTCCATTCGAGGGTGGTAGCGCAGGCGAAAGACCTTCTGCCACCTACCGACACCACCTGTTTGCCCACCTTGAACCCTCTCACCCCCCAGGACTCCAATTTGGCACCCAATGAAGGCAACTCTGCTTTGGTGGGCTTCGTCAGCGCATGGATCGATCTTGGTTCTCCCAATCCCGTTATTGCGAAGCTCAGCCAACGCGTGTTGAACGCAGAAGTGGCCTACGCAGCCTTCTGTGGCATCAACACCCTGATCGTCCACGGTCCGTCTGCCCAGGCTAATGTGGTGCAATATGCGCGCGACATCCGAGAGGCTCTTGCACTCGGCCCGTTCGTGCAGCTCCACATTCTACTTCCAATGACTGGCGAGCTGGAGCATGACTACGCGGATTCTTCTCCTCTCGCCGAGCTTGTCGCAGAATCTGAAGTCGATCTTGACGACGACGACGATCTATCCCGCCATACAGATTTGTACGGCGTCTGGAAAGACTGGAATACAATCCGGACAATCTGTAGCTACAGCCAGAAGCTGTCACTAGGTATGTTGTGCACCATTTCCATGTCCGCTTCCACTTTCTTTGCGCACCATTTCTCCAAAACTGTCTCCTGCACACCAGCAAGACGGCGATATCAAGGGCGCAAAGTACGTTTCCGCAACTCCTTGATGCTGCTGGTGAATGAAAGCTGATTCTCTTCACTACTTAGCTCTCGAACTTCCGCGTCAACTACCAGCCCCGAGCCTTCAACGCCGCTGGTTTTCCGAACCCATCCGACTTCTTATCTACTCCCGGACGAGTTTTCTGCGCAACGCAAAAGGCTACCCAGTCCTTTCCAAGCAACACCAACAGCTGTTGTCTCGCTTTGCCACACTCCCTTCGCCGCCTTGGTTGCTGCTTAGTGATGTCGACCCGCTCGAGGATGCCACTTCAACCACGACCACTGGTCAACCCACGGAGCCCACGCCGGCTGAAGCTGCGAGCCGGTCGAATGAGAAACCCAAGGACAATGCGCCTCACCTCCGCTATTTGCGACATTTGCAGCACACTCAGCCCTCGCGAACAGCCATTGAAAGATTCGGTCAGGGGTACGAGGATTTTCTGCAATCTCCCCTTCAACCGCTGACGGACAATCTGGAGTCAATTACCTACGAAGGCTTCGAGAAGGATCCGGTGAAGTATGAGTGGTACGGACGAGCCATTGCTGCGGCACTGAAAGACCTGCGAAAGCAGATCCAAGGCGATAGGCCAGTCATCGTAGCCGTGGTCGGAGCTGGTAGAGGTCCACTGGTTACCAGAGCTCTACAAGCCAGCATTCAGACGGGGATTAAGATCCAGTGCTGGGCGGTGGAGAAGAATCCGAACGCCTTTCTTCTCCTGCAGAGGAGGAACGCTATCGATGACCTATGGAACAACCAGGTCCGCGTTGTCAAGTCGGACATGCGACACTGGAGGGGCCCGACAGCGGCGGAGTCTACCGCACCCGTCGACATCTTTGTCTCTGAATTGCTGGGCTCCTTTGGCGACAACGAGCTCTCCCCAGAATGTCTCGATGGTGTCCAACACCTCTTGCATCCCGCCCATGGTGTCAGCATACCGCAAAGCTATACTGCCCACATTACGCCGCTCTCTTCGCCAAGACTTTACAACGATCTTCTCAGCCGAAGCGGGATCGAGAAGTGGGAGCTGCCGTACGTTGTCATGTTACATCGATACGACTATCTCTGCACTCAAACAAATTCGGAGGCTGAAGTAGTGCCAGACGTGAAGCAGACATGGGCTTTTTCACATCCCGTGCCCGGCGACGCATTGGAGCAATCGCGGGGCAGAGCTGGCGGCGGGCTAGACACCGGCGGCTGGGCCGGGGGCGATGGCGGCAATGAGCACAATGCGCGTGCCTGCAAAGTCTCCTTTACATCTCGCGAGCCCGGCGTGTGCCACGGCCTTGCTGGCTACTTCGAAACAGTGCTGTACGCTGGCAATGACAGCAAGATCGAGCTCTCCATCAACCCGGTGACGATGCCCCAAAAGAGCAGAGATATGATTAGCTGGTTCCCCATCTTCTTCCCCTTCAAGGTATGATAGTGTGCATCCTCAAAAGATCGAGTTGAAGCTGACCGGGTGCCATTCTAGACGCCGCTATATATTCCAGAAGAGTCCGAGATTGAAGTGAGCATGTGGCGTCAGACAGACGACCGGAGCGTATGGTACGAGTGGATCGCCGAAGTGTACAAGAAGGTCAGAGGCGGGAAGAGAATGATTGCAGTCTCGGAACTGCATTCGAGCCGCAAGAACGCGTGTCTCACGTAGTCTTATCCGGTCGTCGGAAATGGCAACTTTCTATGCATCCTCGTCACAATCTCCACGTAATCCGCCTCGTTCTCCGCCGTAATGATGCCATGCCTGATGAAGAAATCGATCATGACAACCGCACTGTTCGTTTTGAACTCCTCTCGAGCCAACGCAGCCTTCACCTCGTCCACGCTCATGAGGTAGAACTCTTTGACCTCGTCGTCTTTGGGTACGGGTTTCACCTCCTGCCCGACCTCCAAGTCATACACATACACTACATCGCTGACAATCAGACTCTCCTTCGCACCATTGGACTCGGTCGAAAGCCCTTGGTACGTCAGGGCGCCGGCAGCACGTACACCCCGCTTGATCAGATCTGCAGGCAGCGATGCTTCCTCATCGGCTTCCTGGACGACGTTTTCAAACGGCGTCTGATGAGCCGGCACGCCCCCGGCTACAGTCGTGTCGAGCTTGTTGGGGTAGGTGAACATGTGCGAGCTTCGCCGCGGCACCCAGATCATCATGCCGCGATCGGTGACGGTGTAGATGGTGAGATGAGCACCGCGGGCTATGAAGCCAAAGAGATCGCCGGCGAAGCGCTCAAACTGTACGGGATGCCTTGCTCCTAGAATGGGGTAGAGTTCGCTGTGTTTGCCGTGCAGCGTGTCGAAGACATCGTTCTCAATGGCGGAATTGATGACCCTTGCAAAAGCGGTGGTGGAAGAAGTTGACGGTCGTTGTTGCAGTTGGACCGTCAAATTCTCGTTGTCCACCTCAAAGTCGTCCGTCCATGGCATGTTCTCGACGATCTCGGGCAGCATGAAGCCGTGGGGCCTATCATCGTTGGGAAGATAGAGCTTGTATATTGGTCCGGCCGAGTCATCATACGGAAAGCTAGGAACACACCTCTTAGTCTCAGACGAACAGGTACAGATTGGGGATTTCGGGACTGACTTGTCGCATGCTTTGACTAGATCTAGATACGTCGATTTAGGCATGTTGGGTTGGATTAGTGCAGTGGTGATGAAGATTCGTAGTGCGATGAAAGTACGAAGGAGGAGATGAGGTACGGGCGAGATGGATAAAGTAGTTTTCACTTGAAATCAACAGAGCGAGCTACACCCGCCAATCGCCACCGCATTTCAACAAGAAGAATTCCATCTAAAAGACCAGGCGACGAATTGAAAGCACAGAACTTGACCTCCTGCAGCTCCAGTACTCCATCCCCGTTTTCGCCGCTCGACGCCCACTCCTCTGCAAAGCAAACGAAAGGGAAAGACCTGGACGCGAGGCGGGCCGAGAAGATGACAACAAAAGTCTTTTGAATGTTATGGTGGTGGTGGCGGCGGGCTCGCCAGGCCACAATCATGCAACCAGTCAATCCAGCTTTCGGGGCATTGTCGCCGGTCCTCCCTTCCATGCGCCACTGATGGCGGGCCCCGTCGCCGCGTTTTCCATAACCAAATGCGAGCATGCGCGTCGAAGGAGGAGGGACTTCGCGAGACACTGCCATCGCATTACATGACCACGCACTTGCCGCAGCATCCGGCGTCTTTCTCCTCGCCATCCATCTCCAACTTCTCGGGCGACCTTCGGGGGTTTGCGCCGCCTTGGTAGCCTGACATGTCCTTGTTATATCTTCGAATCTCCCGCACGATGTCGTAGAAGGCGTTGTCGACGTTTATCCGCGATTTGGCGGAGGTTTCGATGAATTGGCATCCGAATTTCCGCGCGAGTGCTTTACCCTCTGTACACAGCGGTTTGATGTCAGCCAAAGCGTGCCTTATCGCCAAGTGTGCATCCACGCAGCCAAACATCTGCTACCAAGCTCGCTGAGACGTACCTTCGGTGCTCACTTGCCGCTCGTTCTCCAAATCGCACTTGTTGCCCACGACGATGATGGGAAAGTAGTCCTTGTCCTTGACTCTTAATATTTGCTGTTGAAACGTCTCGATCTCCTGGAAGGACTGTCGCGACTGGATGCTGTAGACGAGGAGGAAGCCTTCGCCCGTGCGCATGTATTGTTCGCGCATGGCGGAGTACTCTTCTTGGCCAGCGGTGTCGAGAACATCGAGGAGGGCGACCTCGTCGTCAATGACGCATTGCTTTCGGTAGGAGTCTGGAAGGGCGATGGAGGAGTGGTTAGCGAGGGGGTATGTGGCGACAAGAGCAGTGGAGTGGAGAGGAGAGGAGCAGAAGGGCAAAAGATTGTGCGCACCTTCGATGGTAGGGTCGTATTCGTCGACAAAATGGCTCTGGATCAACTGAATGGTCAGGCAGCTCTTGCCCACGCCACCGCCTCCAACAACGACCAATTTGTATTCCCGAAGGAACTGAGACATAGCATTAGCATTGACGTGCAGGCCGGGTAGGACCGAAACGGCGGGCGGGCGAGCGCACTTTGGATGCCATTGCGGATGAAGCCGGGCGCGCAGATGGGCAGCAAACGGCGGGATGGGTGGTGGGTGGAGGCTGACAGATGGACGGGGCAGTTGAAGAGGCGTCCAAAGGTGGGAGAGGGCGAGGAGAGCGAGTGGTCGGGGATGGTGGCGAGGATGATGAGGCAAGGGAGGGAGGGTGGTTGCTGATGGACGACGGCGGACGGTTGAAGTTGGACCCGAGGGACGCTGTCCGATCTGCAGGGTGCATGTGGTTTTTGGATTTGGGGGGCGGGCCAGGAAAGTTTGTTTCCCCAGGCCCAGGAAGGAAGGCGCGACCAGGGCCTCAGGCAGTGGCGTGCAAATACGGGCAGGAGCGAGCACCTCTCCAACTCGTCTACACAGTACTTCAACCCGTCCGACACTCCGTCAGCCCTCGATATATTGGAACACGCGATTTGATGTGACGCAGAAGCCTGTGGCCACTCGCGCCCGGCAGCCAATGCGATGAGCGCAAGCTTCACTGCCCTGAGCAGGCGTTTGTGACGGGGGCTTTTGCAGCTTAGGCGCTGCAAGCCTCACAATCCATCCGCGCGGCCCTACTTCCGCCAACACGCCTGGCCTACATGAAGTGATGATCCGATCCTTTTTACTTCCCTCTACGCACCGTCCGGCTCGGGAGGCCATGTCGTGTCGTGCTGCGCGGAATGGGCCCATCACGCCCCATCCTCATCACGAGCCATCACGAGCCATCACGACAATATCGGAATGGCGAGCGATGAATAGAGTTTACCCTCCGCCCGTCACAACCTAGTGTGCTGCCATTGCCTTTCTAGCTCGAGCTCGACCAACCTCCGCCTGCTTGCCTGGCCCCTGATTACTCAACGGCTCATAGGCCTACCTTTTGCAATCACGATAACTCGCGTCGCGAGGTGCATCGTAAGCTGGCCTTGGAGGCTATCATTCCGCTCGCTCTCGCCCGACTCTATCTCCACCTTGTATGATTCAATCCTGTGGCCAGGTGAGCATCATGCTTCAAGTCGGCTATTCGATACAGCTTTGGTAATGTGATCGACACGGAACTCCTTCCCAGGAGCTTAGCATTGTCGGGCTCTTTTCCGACGGCGCGGCCGACGTTCACGCCGGCCAAATGCTGCACATATCGCTGGGACCTCCCCTCTCCCCGCTGCACAATCCTGCCTGGAAAGGTGCCAACGTCGGGGCGCACGGGCGCCAGAGAGCTCGCCTCGCTCGCGTGGTCTACCGAGTGCGCTAATCTGCTTTTCGATGCCTTGCAGGGATCGGGAAACGACCGTGACATCTCTCCTCTCCGACCCCGTCTGTGGTAGGGGCAAGCGCTTATTAGATGGCTAACCTCCAAAAACCCGCGCATTCATCTTACCTGTGGTCGAATAGCTGGCCGTCGCGTTGCCCGCGCTGAATAGATCTAGCACCTCAAGGCGTCTGCTGGTTTTTGCATCGGTAACGTGCGATGCATGCAAGATCCGATCCGATGCTCCACTGCAGAGCTTTCTGCAAGCCATGCAGGTACATGTGCAGTGCCGAGAATGCCCTGTTCGTCTTGCATGTCACTGCTGCTTGATTGCTTCGATCATGTTCTCTACAGACATCGGAATTGCACGGAGATAACAAGGCGTGTCTGGTCGAAGGTAAGGGCATTGGCAGATATGAACAGGCTCTCCAACTAGCGTGTCGCTAGAACGGTTCCTCGACCGAGCTTACACCCAATGCAATGCCATCACGCTCTTCGAATGTCCCATTGAACATTCGTGATGCTCACTTCCTCCCCCGCCTTCTCGTCATAGTCAAACCACTCGCCTTCGGTCAGATCGATGCCCGAGAACTTGGTGCCGGACTCGAGGCCCACGGCCTGCCATTCGCCCTGTCTGGCGTAAGCTTCATCGGCAAGAGGCAAGGTTGACAACGACTCACATCTGCTTTGAACTCGATAAATTCCAGGCCTCTGCAGTCCATGATGATCACGTTCATCTGCTTTGGCGGATCTTGTTGCGCATAGGATTTCGGCGCTTCGAGAATGTTGGCCGAATGCTCTCTCTATACACGGAAGAAATAGTCAGGCCTGGTTGTTCTTCGCGCCTTCTCGCATTCGCCACTGTGGCAATGGAGGCAGACCTTACAGTTCTTGCACCTCCACACGAAATTGGCCTCTCCGCGGCTACCAGATTGCTCATTTTGCTCCTGTCGACACATGATCAGTCCGTGTTGAGTCCAGAGTGTCCGATGGTGACTTACATGGCGGCTCACCGAAACCCAGTTGGGGTGCACCTCTCGACAAGATGTACATTGCACCTTGAAGGTGTAGTAAAAAGGGTTCTGTTCGCTGTCCTGAGGTATGAGGTCCGTGACTCTGCTCATCATTAGACCGTGCCCATACTCTCGAATGTGGCAACTCAACATACCCATTCAATTCTGCTTTGATAGCCAGCGCCAACATTGTGCCGTGATGTGGATATTCCAGGCGGATGGTTGAAGCATTCACCACACATCGCCAAACCGCTTTGACGTCCAAGCTTCGGCTAGCCAGCCAATGAACGCGCCAGCCCGAACTTCTGTCGCGAGCCTTATTACTCTGGCGTCACTTCCGCGACCTTCACATCAAAGTCAACACTCGCATGTGCCTAGGATCACGGCGACTGACCTTGCAATGCGCTCGTACGAACTCACACTACATGGTCCTGGACTTCGACGGAAACGTCTCAAACACCACCGGTGATTCCTGCCGACGCGATGCCTCGCAACCTGCCATGGCAGACGGAAGCCGCCGATGAGAAGACGAAGGAGAAGAAAGTTTCCACTTCCACACGCGCTTCAGCAGAACACAATGAAAGCAGCTCAGAAGACCTTGTGGATGCCGATCTCAACCCCATCCGCCCACCGGCGCGGGGACCGCCGAGAAGCAAACGTCGAGCTCACCGCACACCCTCCACCTCCCCACCGCCCGCTCCCCCAGACGTCGAGTACATGCGCGAAGGCTTCCACGCCGACGACATCTACATGATGGTGGAAGACGAGTTCTTCTCCACCGCCAAGATCTTCACCCAGCATTTACACCATGCCGAGTATGTCCGATATAAGAGGTTGGCGGCATCACGAGGGGCGGAAACGTTGGAGAATATGGCGCGGCCGACAGATGGCAGGACGCAACAGAGCGACAGCTTGAAGCTGCAGATCGAGGCGCGAGGGAAGGCGGACAAACTGAGGCAGGCAATCAGGCTGGCAACCAAGGAACTGAACGGAGCGGGCAGTGGGGAAGAGGACGATTATATGAATGATCCGCAGCTGGCGGGCCTGATGACGGGAGAGAACGTCTCGAGGGATCTGTCTGGCGTTTCAACACTGAAAGCTAACACACGAGCGGCTGCTGGGCTGTTGCAGAGTCCACGCAATGTTGAGCGAACGCGGGATGTGATTGCTGATCGATCCGCGATCAAAGCCGCGCCAAAATTCGCTCCCGCCAATGGCAGGGTGGGCGGGTTGATCAAGGAAGAGGAAGAGTCAACAGCGGACGAGGACGATCTGGATGCACTACAGAAGGATGCACGACGGGCAAACGTCAAAGTCGAGAGCATTCCCTCCCGTACGAAGCACCTGGGGGAGCCACCAAGCAACAACACGGCGCCTCGATCCAACGCCACGCATGCAAGTGGTACGGTCAAGACCCAAGAGCCCTCGAGCACGTTCAGGGATACGCAGACTTTCGATTTCCTCGCGAAACGCAGAGCAGAACGAGAAAAAAAGAAGCGAGAAGAGGAACGGCAAGCGAAGCGGGCAATCGATGTGCCAACGTTCATCATATGATGGATGGATGGGTACAGTCTTGACTGCTCTATGTGCTCACCACTTCTCGTACATGGGTCGGATGTCGATTTCGTTGGTGAAGCACCTCTTGCTCTGCGTATGCAGATTCCAGTAACTCTCAGCAATGTCATCGGCGCCAATCTTCGCCTCGTGCGGCTGATCCTTCAGCCAGTTCTTGGTGGCCGGGATATCGATTACGCCATCGATCTGAGATATGGTCATCAGTCTGCGAGGGCAAGCGGGAGTGAATTGGGACTTACCACGGCGTGCGCAACATGCACACCTTTAGGAGCAAACTCCTTCGCGATCGAGGTGGACAAGGCGCGCAGGGCGAACTTGGCACAGGCAAAGCCGGACATTTGCGCATTCGCCTTGACCGATGCAGTGGCACCGGTGAAGATGAGGGTGGGTGGGTGCTTGGCCGAGGAGTCATCGGCATGCTTCAGCAATAAGGGAAGGGCGTGCTGGGCAAAGATCAAAGCACCCTTGCTGATGATGCGACTTTCGTCAGCTCGTCTCATCTCACAATGATAAGCGTGTCGTCGTACCAGCTCACGTCCCAACTGCCCACAAAGTCTTCCACCTTCATCTCTAACAACGGTCCACGAGCAAATCTCCCGGAAGCGTTAAAGACGGCCGCGGCACACGCAGCATCCTTGTATTCCGCCTTGATCTTCGCAAACGCCGCGTCGACGCTCTCCACGCTCGAGACGTCGGTGCTGATGCCAATGGCCTTGCCGCCGCTCTTGTTGATCTCTTGCACGAGACCTTCGTAGTTGTCGGGGTTGCGTGCCATCAGGACGACGGGATAGGCTTTGGCAAAGCGACGGGCACACGCTGCGCCGGTACCCGGGCCCACACCGGCGACAATGGCGAAGGCTTTGGAGGCCATGGTGGTTGAGGCGGGGTGGAGGTGGTCGGAGCGGGCAGCAAGTCTACTCTTTGCTGCGATTGAGGAAGCCGTTGCGACGACTTTGGGAGGGGGTGAAGCGGGAGTAGAGAAGATAGGGATGGTGGATGAAGGAGAGGATTGCGT
The DNA here is from genome assembly GCF_010093505.1 of Neohortaea acidophila. NCBI lineage: Eukaryota > Fungi > Ascomycota > Dothideomycetes > Mycosphaerellales > Teratosphaeriaceae > Neohortaea > Neohortaea acidophila. The sequence continues at coordinate 362,113 of NW_022985514.1, forward strand.
TTGAGCAACTTATATGAGTTCTCGTGGTTGTGGTTGATTAGCAATACACAGTCAAGATCCAATGGCGGGGTCCACTCAACCCCGCCATGTAACTATCTGCATGTGTGGATAGGCCATGAGTAATCAGGAAACCCGTTCAGTAATTCGCTGCGAATCTTCCCGCGGCCATTTGGAGGCCAACACTCCAGTTTGCAGATGGTTTGATGTTCGACGTGCAATGCATTCCCTATAACTCGAATCGAGTCTCTGCGGACCTGAGCATTCCAGGTTGTGACGGAAGCTGCGATGGGCGTGCCCCGCGATTGAGTCCACATGCATGCTCGCGGCTTACTCATCTCCCCAGCTCGAGTCCATCCCGGCCATTGAAGCTCTTATCACTCCAGCGGCTCTCGACACGAATCATCCTCAATCAAACCCTTCAGAGAATGGACGGCCTACAACAACGTCTGGATGCTCTACCCGCAGAGCTCCACGCCCAAATCTACGATCTCACCTTCACCGCCGGGCCGGCCGTGTACGCAGTCAACGCGCATTACCGTCCGCCGGCCAATATGCAAGTGAGCCATGCCACCAGGGGCAAGGTGGCACCGGAATACTATGCGCGCACTCAATTCCACTGCACTGACCACCTCGAGTGCTTGCAATGGCTGCTCTCTCTCCCGCCTGCTCACGTGCAGATGCTGCGCGAGGTGCACTGCGAGTCCGTGGCTTGCTCATGGATCCTCGATCTCTTCGAATACGAAGTCAAGGTGCAGTCTTCCTACCTTCTGTACCATCTCCATCTGCGCGGAATCAAGCTGCCCGACTCGATCTTGTGCTTCCAGGTCAGTAAGAAGGACAAGATGTACGCCGATTACCACTGGAAGCGGTATCTCTGAGCCCAGGGCGCGGTCGCTGTTTGCATCTCCCAAGGCAGGGAAGCACTCGAAACGGCAGGCGCTCGCATTGACGACGAAACGTCTCGGCAATCATCGAATGGTACCGTCGCCTGCGACTGAACCTTGGCCGTCGCTCCTCGCTCTCTGCTCTCTGCTCGCATCTTGCTGGGCATCATCCCGAGTCATTTGCAAGGCTGGCCTTCTCTGCACCGTGCTTTTTGACACAATGGGCGAAGGCACTGCTGCGCCACTTTCCACGGTCAATGCTCGACATCAAGCTTGTTTGGTCAGCAAACCGGTCTCGGAAGAGAGATGTCGTTCCGATAGGAGGCAAGGCTGACGCCCCACTTTGACGCCGCTGGAGCAAACGGGCCAATGAGCTTCGGGCAAACTATGTTGCCTACGACGTCGTGGAGGACAACCGCCCTCCCTCCGATTGAGGCTTGTCTGCCTGTAGGCTGCCATCTACTGAAGTACACCCTGTCTCCTGCCCACATCCACCACGAATATCCGTCCTTACGTACCCAGCCGCCAACGCAATCATCATCATCATCATCATCATCATCATCATCACCTGACCTGTCGTCTTCACCATCCCTCCCTTCTCGCCATGACTCCCCACTCACACCACGACGTGGCTCCATGCCTCTCCCCCTCCGACCATGTCCTCCGCTGGATATCTGTCCTGTCGCTGGTACCCGCGCTGGCCTTCATGATCCCTTATGGCAGATTTTCCCACCAAGCCGGAATCACCGTGCTCGTTATGATCCCCTTGGGTTTCTCCTCCCTCACCGGCCTCTTCCATCTCAGCAAGCGAGTCGACGTCAAGAGTGTCACCATTTTCCTCGATCTCTTCATGGCATCTGCTCTGCTTGGTACCCTCATACCTGCCTGCATTTTCCTTTCAGACAGTTGGGGCTGGAGGGATATGGTCATCCTCGGGTCGTATGGCACCATGTTGATGATGGTCAACTTGTACATCCCACCCTCCACGCCACTCGCCCCACACACATGCTAATCATCCGTCTTAGCTGCATCCACATATGGATCGCCCTTCGTGAACTCGGCATCTACGAGGGCATCAGATTCCACCTCTCCAACATGTCCATCTCGCCCACCTGCCCTCACTGCCAAAAAGACTTGCTGTTTCGGCAAAACCGTTCGCCCGGCTCGCCCCGCACTCCAGGTGGCTACGCCCCGGTCACTCTGCACGACAACGAAGCCGAGGGACGTCCTTCCATGTCCAAGGACCCGGTGCCCGAAGTGGCCGAGTACCGCGATGCCCGGCCCAGCAACGACGAGTCCGAGTACCGGGATGCCCGGCCCAGCACCGACGACGAGACGGCCAATCTCGTTTGATTTCAGTCATATGACATCAGAACTGAGCCGGCAGCGGGCTGAGTGTAATCTGGTACGGCACATGTCAAGTAGAGACTGGCCAGACCATGATGCGGGCGAGGGGCCAAATGATCCTGCAAGGAAGGCGTGAGTGGCTGGAATGTTTGCGTTGGTAATATATACAGACTACGCTCTGATCGGTTAAATGTACAAAGCATGGCTCATCGTTTCCCCATTTGGGGGAGGCACGCTGGGGGAAGGAATCTAGTATGCATCCGAAGCTCATCGTTTCCATCGTCCTTTGTAACTTCGTCAAGCAATCCCCTCGGTTGTGAATCCCAGATATCTGCGCCGTGTCCTTTCCTTCCGTAACGCCGGTCTCGCGTGTCGAGACCTAATCGAGCAGGATGACTCCGTCGTCTTCCTCTACCACCACCGGCTCTCCCTCATTCCCCTTCGATCGCTTGTTCGCAGTCTCCGCTTCGCCTCCATCTTCCGCTGGTCGCTTTCTTTTCGCCCCGTTACTAGGCATCAGCACCGGTTCAGGCTCTTCCTCGACGCCGTTCGCTGCCTCATCCGGTGCCTCTTTCTTCGGCTTGAGCGGCAGCTCGATCGTGTCCGGTATGAGGTGTAGCACTTCCACCCCCGAGTCATCAGAAGCGGCGGGTTGGAGTGTGGTGCTCAACACGAGGTCGACTTTCGGCTCATCGTCGTCATCCATGACGGTGATGAAGTGGCTGTTTTGCCCATCAATCCCAACGTCCGCAAGGGACTTCTCCAGATTGTCATGCAGCTCTGGGTCGTACTTGATGACTTCATTGATGGTGATTGAGAAGTCTTCGTAGCCAACTCGCTGTTTCAACAACTCCACCAAATCGCGCAATTTTGGCTGGCCGGAACTCGGTAGTGCCAATTTGGCGTAGACGGGCGAGCATACTGCACAGTCCGGATTGGGTGGTGCCAGGCCTTGGGGCATGATGAGCCTTTCCGTGCTCGAAGATACCAGGAAAACGGTCTTGGCACCGCCCAGAGGCAGCTCTTCCTTGCTGTCCGAAGATTTCGAATGGTTGGCCGCGGACTTTGTCGCTGTATCGGCGGCAGGCAGCTGCGCACGTAGAATCTTGAAAGCCTCCAGAACGCAAAGCCCAGCCGTGAGTGCGTTGGAGGTCGCGATCGCTGGAATGATGTTGCCGGCCATTTGCTTGATCTCCCATTCGCTGTGCACCGGAATGCTGAAGATGTGTGATCGCAGGTTCGCTGCAGCTGCAACAAAGTCCAGAGTGTCTTTGTCGTCCTTGTCGAACTCTATTACCTTCTCGCCGGCTTGCATCCGACTGCTGAGCGCTTCGATGCTGCAGCAAAAGACTGAGATATTCTCGAGTAACGTCCACACTTTTTGGTCTTGCTTGGACGCCCTTTGCCCCTGTTTGACCCAATCTTCCGACGAAGCGTCGAGTTTGAGCGGCTCGGGGGCCTTCCGACTCTGCCACATCTCCGTCATTGACCGCAGCCGCTCAATGTCGTCGCGGAAGACCTTGTTGAACACGTCGCGCGCAAAATCGCTTGTGCCCATTTTGTCGCGAATCGCCTTGAGCGCTTTGGCTTCCTCTTGCAGCTTGGCCACTTCTTTGGCGTTATCCTCGCTTGTGACTGCCATTTCTGCCGTTCCTGCGCCTTCTGTCTCGCTTGTTCCAAACAGTTCGGGGAAGAGATAGGACTTGGCCCACACGATGCAGTGGATGGGCTGTGAAGGGGTCGAGCGGATGGTGCAGATGGCGAAAGTCTTTTGGACGGGCTTGGGATTGCAATCGTAGCATTCCGTGACTCCCTTTCTGATAGGTTGAACCTGTCCTTTGAAGCCCGTGGTGCCACTCTCAATCAGCGGCACATTGGCAGCCAAGCACATCTTGTTGACATGACGGCGGGCGGCGAGATTGTCGAGAGCATTGAAGACGACATCGAAGCCCTCGAAGAACTCCACGGAGTACTGGGCGTCGAAGATATTTGCATGGTGTGCATCGATGTTGACGTCGGGGTTGAATTGGCTTGCCGTCTCCTTTGCGACAAATGCCTTTGGTTTCTTGATGTGATGCTTTCGGAAGAGGAATTGTCGGTTGAGATTACTGAGATCGATGGTGTCGAGGTCGATGACCACTATCTCCGCCTTGCGCGGGGCCGAGCCCTGTGCTTCCTGAGCGTCTGTCTGAGTTGGGGTGTAGCTACCGAAGCCGGAGCAAACGAGGTTCTTGAGCAGCTCGCATCCAATTCCACCAGCGCCCACCAGCAACACACGGCTCATCAACACATTCTTAATGAGAGGAGATCCGAGCGACTGCCTGAGGCCGTTCTGGCGCGGCATGATGCAAGCTGCGAGAGATCGATGTCGGTTGAGGGGAGGTCGATGAGGGGGAAGCGCTGGAAAGTTTGAAGGATATGTCGCGAGCGTGCGTCGAGATTGCAATCGCGCCTAGAGGTCTGAAGCGTGGGACTGCCGAGGCGACAAGCATAGACGATGGAGGAGGAGGAGGAGGGGGGAGGCGCGCAAGCGCTCCAGGTCAATGAGAGCGGGAGCCGGAGGCACACAGGCTCATGATTTCGTTTGGCGGGAGATGGATGGGGCTGCGGAGGTGAATGTAAGGGAAGGGCGACGGACGGAGCACGTGCCGGAGCTAAAGGACAAGAAGCGCAACGCCCAAATGAAGGTGGTGAAGTGAAGGTGACAGGGAGGAGGAGGTGAAGGAGAGAGGCCGTGAAAGTGCCGTCAAAGTGAGGCTCGGCATTGAAGTCGCATCCCTCCCGATTCGTCTCCGTGACTCGCGTCGCACCAACACACCTGCCTCTGTTCTGCAAAGGGCGCTTTAGGTTTGGCGCTAGCGTCAATTCAATTCTGGCCTCTGGATTTGACGATGAAACATGCGCCAGGTCAATCAATGTGAATCGCAACAGCGTGATCGACAGCGCTCGTCGATCGTCAAACCCCATCATGAGTGACGACGACGTGGATCCAGAACTGGTCGAGCTACTGCGCCAACGCTTTGGGCTTTCCGGACCTGCTCAGGACGGAATTTCAAGCGATACAGGCGTGTTGAAAGATGCAGAGTACATCTACAACAACGCCATCGACGTGTCAATCGACATGTACGGCACCAAGGCCGCGGCGGAGAGCATACACGAGGCCATGCTACAACGCGCCTACTCCACTCACACCTGGAGCGAGCACGAGCTGCATCCGACCAAAAGTCAAGGCCTGTCGGACGTCGATCTTGTCAATTTCGTCTTCACCATCGATCTATTGAATTTCTCGTAGGTCCTACCGTCATGTGAATCATGGCTCTACTGATTGTCGAAAGCTTCTGGTCCGAATTACCGGACAGCGAGCGGTTTCAAGTGGAGTACAAAGGCAAGCGATACACGGGCTACAAGAGCCTTCTGGCCTGTCTACAGCGTGCGCTTGACGAGGGAATTCCAGCAACCACGCCTCGATTTTGGGTCGACAAAAGCTGCTCCGACGAGACCTGGAAGCATGTTTTTCGAAGTGCGACGGAGGAGGAAATACCACTGTTGGCGCAACGGATTGCCATTCTCCGAGAGTCAGGCCAAGTGTTACACCAAGTAAGGCCCTCATTGTTGTTGCACCACTTGAGTAAATGTGCTGAACGCCCAGGAATTCGGAGAGGTCGATCCACGATTGAATAACGTGGATATCGTATCCCCACAGCCCCAGCCGAATGGCTTCGCTGAAGCGAACCCTGCGATTACGAGTGCGTTGGGCGCTGACGACGTGGCTGAACGTTTGCCAAGTGGCTCCGCGGTCTCCGCAGCTGCCGAAGCCATGGATCATCCGTCTGACGCCCAGTCCAGTCCAGATCTGAGTGTTGTGCGTCTCTTGGAGAAGGCCGAGCAGTCTGCGGGGAAGCTCGTCAACCTGTTGGTCAAGTACTTTCCATCGTTCCGGGACGAGGCGCGATTTGAGGGGCGGAAAGTGCGGCTGTACAAGCGGGCACAGATTTTCGTTGCTGATCTTTGGGCGGCGTTCAACGCCACCGGCTACGGCATCTTCCACGATATCGGACATTTGACAATGTTTGCAGACTACCGAGTGCCACAACTGCTACGCTCGCTTGGAGTGCTCAGCTGCAGTCCGCCACTGGAATATACGATCCGCGACAAGAAGCAAATCGCATCAGGGCAAAGTTGGGAGGTACAATTGCGAGGGTGCAGCATCTGGTATGCACGTGTGTTCCGGCTCCCGGGCAAGCGAGGTCGAATGCTGACTGCAGGTAATTTCCCGTGTAACAGGGCGGTCGAGCTCATCCGGCGGGAAATTCTGAAGCAGCATCCCGATGCTGCTGGTGTGAATGCCGTTCTCATCGACTTCTTTTTATATGACCTCGCAAAGGAGCGAGAAGCAGCAGGTGCGTATCGCGTGCATTCCTATCCCCATTCTCAAGTCCGCGAGGGCCACAGTGGCGTGGATGGCTTGCCGGCTTGAACGCCTGAATCAAGCCAGGCCGGTCGTGATTCGGGAGGTGACGCCTGCCAAACGCGGTAAGATGCAGCAATAAGTGGAAGATTTGGGTCAAGGAGGAGGACATGAGGTTTCGCGCCATGGCGAGAGTCGCAAGTGAAACCGGGCTAATGCGCGGGCCGGCTTTAGCATCGCCCCAGCACCCACTCAGCGACCATCACCACACCCGCGGCATCTTCTACTGACGCCCCTCGCGCGTTTCCATCTTCACGACGTCTTGGGTTTCATTCGCTGTCAAAGATTAGACGTCCAGCATCATCTATGACAGACTGCGCAACACACACTGTTCGCGCAACTCTATATCCCCGTTGAGGCATCTCGACCGCGTGGAATGTACAGCCGTTGACGCTAAGCCTCTTGGCCGCGCTCTCTGCAGACTTCTAGCCTTTGGTGGCGTGCGCTCTCCTGGCCGTCTGGCGGTACCGGGCGGCGTCCGTGCCACTTCACTTGCTCCCCAATGGCGTTTTGGGAGATTGATTGGCTTGATGGCGTTACCGAAAGCACTCCCTCCCTATACGAGCAGCACCTCGCCAGTATGGTCTACCAGGTAATTCCGTGGGCTCTTGCTTTTAAACCCACCGTCCCGTCCCTCCTTACCCTTCCCTTCTCCCACCCTCCTCCCACAGCCTTGTCAGGTCCATTCCTTCGTGCACTCAGTCGTTCATTACTCCCCGGCGATCGCTAGCTCGATCAGCTCTACACTCTTTTACAAGCACATCACACAACAACGACAGCAGGCTCTGTCGGTATCATCCTACGACATGCAGATGCTCTCCACCCTCACGCTCTTTTTCGCATTGAGTGCCGCTGTGCCTCATGCTCACAATCATTTGAGGCTCCATAAGCGCCCCCTCAGCGGTAGGGACGACCTAGCCGCGGCCAATTTGTTTGCACGACAACTCAGCCCCGTTGGAACGTGTGGCGGCAACACCGGCTATGTGTGCGCTCCTGGCTTCTGTTGCTCGCAATGGGGATATTGCGGTCAAGGCACCGCGTACTGTGGGAGCAGTGCCTCGACTGCAACGACGGCGACCGCCACTGCCATTAACACTGGTGGCGGAACCAAAACGGGCTCCCCGAATAAAACTTCCTTAACTTCTTCGACTTCCTCAACCACCAGCTCCGCGCCCACATCGACCAGTACTTCTACCAATGGCGGTGGCGGAGGCAAAGGTGGAAAGGGAAAGGGCAAGGGCAAGGGAAAAGGCAAGGGGAAAGGAAAGGGAAAGGGTGGAAACGGCGGATCAGGATCGGGCGCGGGTCTCGGGAACAACTACACATTCTACTCTGGCGACGGTTCTCCGGCGGACGGATGGCCGACCACAAATCAGTGGATATCCTTTGAGGGAATGTGGGCTGCCAACGAACCCACAATCGCGATTTCCTGCACTCAATTTGCGGAGCAGAATCCCTCGACCACCGAGATCAGCGAGCTGAAGGCTGCCATTCAAAGCGTCGGCGCAGCTGCAAGCATCGATCCACGATTCATCCTCGCTGTGGTGATGCAGGAGAGCAAGGGCTGCGTTCGTGTCATTACCACCAACGGTGGCGTTGTCAATCCTGGTCTCATGCAGTCGCATGATGGATCGGGGACTTGCAATTCAGGCGGCATTGGAGGACCTGGATTGGTTCCATGTCCCAACAGCGAGATTGTCCAGATGATCAAGGATGGAACTGATGGCACTTCATCTGGGGATGGGCTGCAGCAGTGCCTGTCGCAATCGCCGGGAACCACCTTGTCTCAAAAGGTGTACCAGGCCGCCACAATCTACAACTCGGGCAACCTTCCAGCAAACCTTGACGACAACACCTCGACTAAATGCTATGCTTCTGATGTCGCGAACCGCTTGACAGGCTGGACAACGGCCCAGACGAAGTGTTATTTGTGATGAAACGCTACATAACCTGTACAAAACTTCAATGGCTGCCATTCAGTCCGCGCGCGCAAACACGTTCCATTTCCATCTGCGTCCGCCAACCTGACTTGCCCTTCGCTCGCTATGTGTAGATGGCAATGTCGATACTACCACGCAACTCTTCAAGGAGCGCTTGGTGGCCGAGTGATCGCTCTCACGAGGACTCTCAAGGCTCGGCGTCTCGTCCAGACAGCCCAAGCAGCGCTTGGCGCTGGGATGCTTCTGAAACAGCGCGGAACGGACAGCAAAGGTGTACAGCTTCCACGCCGCTTGGAGGAGGACCAGATCGGCGAGGAGCACTGCAATAACTATATCGCCAAGCGGCTTGCGTTGGGGCACCTGACAAAGGTAGTTGGTGGCGATGACCGAGGCCGTAAGATCCAGCGGTCCTGTCGGATTGGGGCCGGCTTGCCTCGCGTCATAGCTCTCGGATTCCAACTGGGAGAAAAAATAGACGGTGGAATTTTGTTCGATTTCGTGAAAGTCGGCCGTGAAAGATTGGAGCCTTTCAGCGGTGCTCAAGATGTTTGACTCGGGAGGGGCGAACGTTTGCCCGAGATCCGCCAGGACGGCCGAGTACATTGACTTTGCAAGGCTGTCGACGGGCTGCCAGATGGGCGGTTTGGCTTGAGCACTATCACCTAGCTGGATCATATGCCCAAGGGTCTGAGGGGGGTCGCTGGCGCCACCAAAGTACATCCCGGACGATGCTGATGGCGTGAGGAAATAATAGGTCATTTCGAAGAAGTCAAGGCTGGTGATGTTATTATTTCCGCTTGGCGTCAAGGTGACCACCCCTTTGCTAATGGTTGGTTTCATTGCTTCGGCGACGGTCCAGGTAGTCGTCGATAGTTGCGTCCAGTAGGCCGACAATAACGATTCGGCCCAGAACATGGCAGATCGAGCTATTGGATCTCTGGCGACGAAGACTGTGCTTCCTGGAATGGTGTATGGTGCAATCCCGTCGTACAGGGCTGTTGCATTAAACATCATGGGTCCAATGGGACCATATATGTGGCAGGTGATGAATGCTCGAACCTGCACGTTCCATTGCGTGTGTTCCAGATTGCTGACGTCCTGGTCTTGCGAGCCGTCCAGCTCCATTTGAACCATCGGGATGACACATCCCGATATTATGTTGTTCATGTACGGGAGTGACGGCAAAGCAACCGTGCTCTCGTCATTCTGGTATATGCTGGTGATTGTCCATGCTAGGCCACTTTGATTGGTAAAGACCAGGGAATTTACCGGCAGGTTCGCAGGCTGGCATGTCGGGCGAACGCTGCTTGTCAGATATGAAGGCCAATGGTTGAACCAGATGCCTTCTCGGATGGTGCTGTTGGGATCGTTGGAGTACTGCACGACGAGCGTGTAGCTATTCTGCACGAAATTGAGGACGGACAGCAGTACCGCGAGGACCAACAGGCCCACGATGGCAACCGGAGTGAACCATTTGTATGGATATGGACGGATGATTGAGTAATTGAAGAACGACGAATGCATTGCACAGAATTGAACAATGCCTCTGAAGACCAATGTGAAAGAGTGGAAAACAAACCTGATATGGGGAGCGACGATGGATCTAAAAATGGCATCGGGGGCGGCGGGCAAGGCTGTGCCGCATGGGCGGCTACTGTGACACAAGGCGCCGGTGCGGTGCACGACATTTCGAGGGGAGAGAGACGGCAGCTGCAACTCGCAGCGTATCATTCCGGGCCTGCGCCTGCACGGTCGTTTCGACTAGGCTTGTTGTGGACGACGTGCGCGATCGAGATGTCACGGCGGTTAAACAGCGTAAGCGTGGAGTCAGCCTGATTGCAGCGGGTAAAGAGGGCAGCCTCGGAGGTTGGGTGCATCTCCGCGTTGGGCCACGTGGGGAGAGAGCGGTCCACGCGCGACTCGCGTGCTTCATCATGCCCTGCCGTATGGAGAAGCTCCATGAGACCACACTTCCGCTCAAGAAAGGAAACCGACCACACGATTGTCCGCTCGACTGATCGCCAAGTCCAACCAGGCGCCAGATGATCCCCACACGTGGACCGCGTAGTATCGGCAACTACCCCGCAACCTGAGTGCGCCATGGCGCGGGATCAAGTGCCGACCGCGACTTCACCAGGCCGTCGGTGGCGGCATCGCGGAATACCGGCACGCTTTGCAGAGAGCCATGCGACTCCCGAACGCACGTCTGTCGTCCACTGCAGCATGAGTCCGGGGAAATGGGGTGGCCCCAGACGACCCACAGCACACATATAAGAAGTCGGCCGCGGTGGTTGTTCTTGCCACCGACCATCTCTTCCACCCACTGATCGTGTTTCCCTTGGACATTACTTGCCCCAGCCGTAGACATGGCGCTCACACCCGCCTGGTATCAGGCAAGCTTCTTCTTCCATCTCCCCGTCAAACATGGTGCAAGTCATTGCTAACACCGACCCTCACAGTTCCTCGTGTGCGTCTTTGCCTCCTTAGGCTCGTCGCTGTACGGGTACGATCTCGGTGTCATCGCCGGAGTCGTGGCATCCCCCAACTTCATCAAACAGTACAGCCCCAGCACCTCTGAGACGGGAGGTGTCGTGTCGATCTTCACCGGCGGTGCCTTCCTCGGTGCCTTCCTTGCTGGACCGATCGGAGACTGGCTGGGTCGTCGTAAGACTATCCTGATCGGCGCTGTAATATTCCTGCTCGGTGGTGGATTGCAGACCGGTGCCCAGTCGTTGTCTTTCCTCTATGCTGGCCGCGGTAAGTTCCATTTATCGCTAAAGACGAGCAGAACATCGGACTGACGCTTAGAGTAGTCCTCGCGGGCCTGGCCGTTGGCTTCCTGGTCATGATCGTCCCTATGTACCAGGCTGAGCTAGCTCATCCCAACATTCGTGGGCGTGTCACCGCGCTCCAGCAGTTCATGCTCGGCATTGGCGCACTGATTGCTGGATGGACCACGTATGGTACGAACAAGAACCTGCCTAATTCGGACTCAAACCAGTGGAGACTACCGCTCGGGATCCAGCTGGTTCCCGCTGGAGTGCTCGCTCTCTTGATCATGATCTTCCCCGAATCTCCTCGGTCAGTCCCTCCTACCATGCTTCATGTCCGTCATGAATACTGAGATGCAGATCATAGCTGGTTGATTGCCCATGGCAAGAAGGATGAAGGCCTCCGCACGCTTGCCCGTCTCCACTCGAGAGGCGATGAAAATGACTCGTGGGTTCGCGCGGAGTATGGGCAGATTGTGGATATGATCCAATACGAGCATGAGCATGAGGCCCAGTCGTACAAGGAGCTCTTCACCAACAAGAGCTCGTTCCGCCGTCTCTTCCTGGCCGTGGCCATCCAGGCGTCCATCCAAATGACCGGTGTGTCGGCCATCCAATACTACAGCCCGGTGATTTTCGCTCAGATCGGCATCGGCCTCGACGATACCTTGAAATACCAGGGCATTTCATCAGTGCTCGCCATCTTGGCGCAATTTGCTTGCATTTTGCTCATCGACCGAGCTGGGCGTCGCTGGACACTGATCGGAGGCAACCTCTTCAACTGCCTCTTCTTCATCGTTGCCACTGCCCTGCTTGCAAGCTTTCCCCCAGGCACTACGCATAACGGCAGCGCTTCCTGGGCGTTCATCATCTTCACCTGGCTATACAACATCAGCTTCTCTGGCGCGTGTGGGCCGCTCTCATGGATCATTCCGGCTGAAATTTTCGACACTCGGACTCGCTCCAAGGGAGTCAGCATTGCTACGATGACCTCGTTTGCCTTCAACACCATGATTGGTCAAGTTACGCCGATTGCCATGGCCAACATTGGATGGAGATTTTATCTGCTATTCGTCGTCTGCAACTTCACCAACGCTGTGTTCTGTAAGTCAAAGTTGGTTTGGGCTAGTGCGAAGACGATACTAATAGTCTACAGTTTGGGCATTCCTACCGGAGACTGCTAAGCGTCCCTTGGAAGAGATGAACTATCTCTTCACTAACGCTCCGTAAGTGTTTGCCATTCTCGTCAGAAGGAGACAAGTGACTAACAAGAGTGCAGATACTTCGTTCCAAGTATGAAGAGAGATGTGTTTGAAACGTACGACTTGGAGAACAGGAGGCAGGAGGTGGAGAAGGAGGCTCATATTGCACAGCAGAAGGAATAGTGCGGAGGCATGGATGATCATCATGGTTGGTGTACGCGACGATGCTGGTTGCTTTGGGTATTTGAATGAAGTAAAGCTATAAGACAAATGAGCAAGTCAAAGGTGTCACACTCCATGTATATTGAATAGCTCCACTTACAGCACGAACGTGCCTTGGCCGTATTTCGACGTCCCCGTCCCACAATCGTTGGAGGAGGCCTCCCAATGCAGAGTCGCGTGCTTGAGAAGGGCAGGTTGGCCTGCGGGAGATCGGCCTGGAGCGGCGAATTGCAGCCTCGTTTCCTGCCTGATCCGACATTCCGCACGATGGGCGACGACACCGGCTCCACTTCACATGGCCAGGATGAATACGCGAACACACGCCTTCAAAATCAGCCGATAGTCGAAGCCCACCATCTTTTATGTGAGCGTTGCGAATGATTGTAATAAATTGCCAGAATCGGTCCGCGTCGAGACTCCTCTGCGGACTCCTCGCTCAGCCTGCAACATGACAACCTTCACCAGGCTTGCATCCAACGAGCGCGCGGCAATCACAGTATCAGCCTCGCACAGATTACACAAGATCAACGACAATCTCTATGGCGGTTTCGTCGAGCACATGGGCCGCTGCGTCTATGGCGGCCTGTATGACCCTCACAACCCCAACTCGCATCTCATCGACAAGCACGGCTTCCGAACGGATGTGATCGATGCCATGCGTGAGGTCCGTGTCCCCGTCATGCGATATCCCGGTGGCAACTTCAATGCTACCTATCACTGGATCGATGGTGTCGGTCCGCGGGAGAAGAGGCCGCGCCGTCCTGAATTTGCCTGGGGAGGCAGTGAGAGCAATCAATTTGGGACGGACGAGTTCATGACTTGGTGCAAGATCGTGGGCACCGAGCCATATCTCGCACTGAACTTTGGCACCGGTGCGTCCTGGGCTTCACGCAAGTGACTATCGAATCACTACTGACATTGAGATAGGGACTCTCGACGAAGGTATGCCATCCTCGAGCAAGCACTTTGTTGAATGACTTCTTATCGTCAATAGCAATTGCGTGGGTCGAGTATTGCAACTCTGATGCAGACACTTACTACGCCAACCTCCGGCGGCAAAACGGCCATGCAGAACCATATCGAGTGAAGTATTGGGCCCTTGGTAATGAAGTCTGGGGTCCGTGGCAAATTGAACAGGTACGCCGCCCTCCACGCGATGACAACCATTTCCCCAACAGCTAAGTTCTTCAGATGACCAAAGAAGCCTACGCCCAAAAGGCTCGACAGTGGGCAAAGGCGTTGAAGCGTATAGATCCTTCCATCATCCTCATCCTCTGCGGTGAGACGGGCCACTCGGAGTGGGATTTCCACACATTGACCGAATGCCTGAAATACGATTCCCACGCTCTGGCTGGCGGCAGCCAGTCCGCGTCATTGATTGACATGCACAGCATCCACATCTACACTAGCAGTCACGATCCGGTCAAGAATGTGCTGGCGCCGCGATCAGCGGAAAGAGCGATTGAGATCGCGGCGGCGATGATTGATCTTGCTCGGATTCAAAATGGGATTCCACCCGCTGTTCCCAGACAAACGATCTGCTTCGACGAATGGAACGTCTGGGATCCCCAGCGCGCCCCAGGCCACGAGGGAGCAGAGGAGAACTACGACTTGTCCGACGCACTCGCTGTTGGAGTTTGGCTAAACGTGTTTATCCGGCAAAGCAAATACGTCGCCATGGCCAACATCGCGCAAAGTGTCAACGTGATCTCGCCTTTGATGACTGACCAAGATGGACTGCGTAGGCAGACTACGTGGTGGCCGCTCCTTCTCTTCACCAAATATATGCGAGGACACACCGTGGCAACGAACGTCAGCTGCGGCTTTTACGATGGTCCAACGGAGAGCGCGTGGCAGCAGTCGACAATCGACAACCCGTGGTTGGACGTATCAACCACGATTGGGGATGATGGCTGGGTGAATATGGTTGTTGTCAATGCTCATCCCGACATTGCAATCCATACGGATCTTGCGGGCGTTGGTTCCAGTCAGGATCAAGTGAAGGTGTATTCATTCGGGGGAAACAAAGACATGAGCAGGGAAAGGGTTCGTGTGCATGAGTCCGAGTGGGAGGGGAAGGGGAGTTATACTTTTCTGCCCTTCAGTTTTACGATGCTGCGGTGGCGTCCGTCGAAGAAGGAAGAGTTGCTTCATTGGGGGGAGATTAAGGTCAATGGTTGGCATTGATATCGAGGCTGTGATGGACAAGCTACTGTTCAGCCTTCTCACAATCTAGCTGGAAAATTTCAGCTTGAGTCGTAAAGTAGTAGATAAAGATGGTACACACCCCTTAGAGACGGTCCAGAGAATATTAACAAATGTTAAAAGTGATGCTGTGCCTGACTCTCGGGCGCATCTCAAGTCCCGCGGGCCAGGCTTGCGGGTGGGGTGGGGCTTTGCGGAGCGGCACCCCGTGGGGCTTTACTGAGACGACACCCGAAGGCTTGCCTGTTACAACACCTTCTCTCGAGATATATCGCGAAACAATTCAGGCCGGACATGGACGAAGACGAGACGACAACGGCCAACACAACCAGAGCACGATCCACCTACCCGCGAAGGCGCGCCGTCAACGCTTGCAACGCCTGCCGAGCCCGCCGGACGAAATGCGACAATCGAAGACCAAAATGCTCCTTTTGCGAGCGCACCGGCGCAGCATGTCTGCGCTCGACCACAGACTTCTCATCGTTCGACCCTGCTTCACTTGAAATATTAGACCGACTGAGCCGAATTGAAAAGGCCTTGCTACCACCGGCTCTCAGCAGTCCGCATCCGTCGCATCTGCGAGAGGTAGTTGCAGAAGGATACGACAGCTACATGAGCAACCCTGAGGTAGACATTGATCTGTTCCCTCAGACATTGCCAAAGATCCTGGCTTGGCCGGTCCTGAGGCCGTTCACATCCCCCAACTGGCCTGTCGATGTAATCTACAGCCCCGTGGCTTCTGGCAATTCGGCATCCCATCCGATGGCTTTTCCTATCGAGACCATTGCGGACATTGATATGAAGACGTGCATGGCGCTCGTGGATGACTACTTCAACTACAATCACATCAAGAACCCGATATTCGACGAGAACGCGGTGCGATCGACGGTGAAGCGGGTGTGCTTTGAGGGCTTCGCTCGAGACGCCGACTCGTGTCTAACGCTTCTCGTCCTCGCAAGCGGAGCCATCTCTAGCCCATTTGATCGCGAGCTAGCACCAAATGGCCCCAGCGATACCACCTTGGCAGATGCGTTGTTCGATGCCGCTCAAAAGCGCGTGGGTTTCATTTTCGGGCAGGGCAATTTACTCCAAGCCCAGTGCTTTTTCGCCAGCGGAGTCTTCCTCATGTGCAAGTTCCGCGCGTACGATGCTTGGAAGATGTTTCTCCAGGCTCTCGCTGCTTGCCAGAGCTTTGTATGTGCGGGGACCCCCGGGACCGGCCCCGTGGACGAGTCGAACAATGAGAGCGTCCTCTCCGAGCGGGTATATTGGTCGGCGTGGAAGTCGGAGCGGGAGGTCAGGTTCGAGCTTGGCCTGCGCGACTTTGGCGTGTCGGACCTCAGCCACCCGGGACTGTACTTGACCCTTCCCCAAGGAGGTGTTGAAGGGCCATCTCTACGATCATGGTATTTCTACCTGTCTGAAACGGCAATCTGGCGTTTGCGTGTCGCTGCGAGGAAGGCCATGATGGAGCGAGCAGCATCACATGCTTCATTCGACGTCACCACGCTCGTCCCTCTCAGCGCGCATTTGGAAGAGCAGGTAGTGGCGTGGCAAGAGTCATTGACGCCATCCATCGCCCTGGGCGATCTCTCTCGAGCAGCAGAGGAGACGGATATCCTGAAATATGTACTCCGCGGGGCGATTACGAACTACTACGAGATGATCACGTGGCCATTTGTCGTCGCTGCGATCCACACTGAAGGGCAGAGCCAGCGTGTTTTGGAGTGCGCGACAAAGGGATTGGAGTGGCATATGAATCGTCTGATCATCAACCTGCCCGGCTTCCACCATCGACATCACGGCACGTGGCTCATGCAACAGTCGAGCTCACGAAGTGCATTGATTCTGTGTGCCGCAGCACTGACCGCGCAGACGAGTAGACTGCTGCCGCCAGGATGGATGCGGGCAGTGGAGAGAGTGGGAGAGATGCTGCGATATTGGAGTCCGTGTGTGCCGACTGCGAGCGATCGTGCGGAGGTGTTGGAGGCGTTGTTGGCGAGGGTTGGTGCGACGACGGTGGACTACACTTGATGATCTACTTATCGCATTTGAGCAACTTCATGTCGAAATAGAGGGATCGAAGGAGGAGTGGAGGCAGGCGCGAGGGAGGTGGACCTGCCGAATTGGGCCGGCGCATCCGCCCCACCTCCACGCGGGACGTGCCCCACGTGTCTCCTCCCGTTGCTTCCCCTCGGGGATAACTGCATCGCTTCATAATCCACCTCGCCCTACTTCCCTCACTCCCTCGTGTGCGACTCTCCATCTCCAGCGTTCTCGTTTTCACATGGTGGGCCTTGGTCGATGACACAAGCCTTATGGCTAGAAAGGCGAGGCAGAGGATAAGCTATGGTATGAAGGCATCCACCGCATAACCCCTCGTAGCTACAGGCAGCTGACGGTCCTACGTTACTGCTGCAGTCCTACCGCTCGCGGATCAAAAGGGCGGGCACCGGTTAGGTGTGAATGGACTGGCTGTCGACTCCCAGAACTCCATCTTGTATGCCTCGCGCAAAGCCTCCTTCCTGCCCCAGCCGGTATCCGTGTTGACTGTACCTGCAGATACTCTGGCGGTCGAGACGGCGTCATCTGCGCCTGGGATCTGAACCTCGATCTCACCCATGCAAGCATCCCCGACTTCGACACGAAACTCCCCGCCCCCCAACCTTCCTCCGTCCGACAGCAAGTCCAGGCGCATACGCATTGGATCAACGATGTCGCCCTCGTCCAGTCCAATCAAGCTCTCGTCTCCGCGTCTTCAGACATTACCGTCAAGATATGGCGACCAGGAGCAGCGGACCGCCTGCCTCCGCAAACCCTCGGCCTCCATACTGATTATGTCAAAGTCCTTGCCGCACCTTCCCAAACCAGCGACTGGATTGCGAGCGGAGGCTTGGACAGAAAGGTTCATCTTTGGGACTTGAACGGGGCCGGGCAGAAAGTGGACATTGCTGTTGGCGAGGATGAGCCAGGGAGTCTCTCAAGCAAAGAGAAGGGAAGTGTATATGCCTTGGCGGCTACGGAAAACATGATTGCTAGCGGTGGGCCGGAGAGTACGGTGCGCGTGTGGGACAGTCGGACGGGGAAACGCATTACAAAACTCGTCGGCCACACGGACAACGTGCGCGACGTTCTAATCAGCGAAGATGGAACGACCATCTTGACGGCAAGCAGTGATCGTACGGTAAAAGTGTGGAGCACCGTTGCCGGTCGATGCATGTTTACACTCACCATGCATGACGCCAGCGTGTGGTCGCTGTTCTCCGCCGATCCAGACCTTTCCGTCTTCTACTCCAGCGACAAGAACGGCCTGATCGCCAAAACAGATACTCGAAATACCATTGAATTGGACGAGGGGATTTCCGTGGCAGTCGCGCAAGAACATGAGGGCGTGCACAAGGTCGTTGCCGCAGGCGATTGTATCTGGACCGCAACGAGCCGGCCAAGCATCAACCGGTGGCGAGACGTCAATACGGACGGCGCCGAGATCGATGTTCCTGACAATTACTCAATGCACCGCGCGAGCGTTGCCTCAGCAAGGGTCCGCGTACCGACCATTCCCACCACCTCACGGCTACGAAGCAGCAGTAGTGCGAAGAGGAAGATCCCATTCAAACACATGCTGAGATTGAGCAACACGTCCTTCTGGCCAGCGCCGACCGTGCTCGACAGCGAAAAGCGGTCGAGCTCTATCCTCGAGCGCCGGACAAGCCCGGTGGAGGTGCAGGAAGTCATTGAGACGCAATCTGTGCGAACCATGCCCGACTACTCCATCGAGGGGCAGAATGGCATTATCAAGCATGTCATGCTCAATGACAGGAAGAGAGTACTAACGCTTGACACGGCTGGGGAGGTCGTCATGTGGGATTTGCTCAAATGCGTGCCCATCAAGTCGTTCGGTAAACGAGACCTCGATACCGTGAAAGACGAAGAAACCACCACGGCGACTGTGGCAAACTGGTGCACTGTCGACACGCGCACCGGAAGTGTTGCTGTGGTGCTGGAAGAGAACACATGCTTCGATGCCGAGATGTACGCGGACGAACTCGACCTGGACGAGGGCGTCGAGTTCCGCGAAGATCAACGAATCAACTTTGGCAAATGGGTGCTGCGCTACCTCTTCTCCAACCTCATTGCGGAGGAGATCCGACGAGACGGCGCGTTCCGCAGGCAACTACTGAGTGCACCGGACTACAAGAAGCTGCACCGGGACAACGCGCCGAGAAGTATACCATTGCCTTCACTGCAGACTAATGGCTGGCATGGAAATGCATCCGCCGCCCTCGCCTCCCCCGCCACCCCGCGAGCAGCGGGTCCGATCGTGATCCCTCCCACTCCAGGCTTTGGTGTCATGCCAGCAACCCCGGGACAGAACTTTTTCAGCTCCCCGACACGATTAGTTGCAAGTCATAACGCGCTTTCAGCAACGACCGAAGAGCAGGGGGGTGAGCAACAGCCTTCTCGAACGTCTTCGGAGCGACCAACTGGCGATTATTTCACCGCTCGTGCGTCTACGAACGGCGTCACCAGTCCGGGTAGTGGCTTGAAGACCCCGATGACCCCTGGAGATTCCGCGGTCGACGAAGCAACAACTCCTTCGGCCGACACTGAAACAGCCAAAGGAAAGGAGGCGGGGTTGTTCGGGAAGAAGTTTTCCATGCGTGGGATGAGTTTCGGCAGTATGAAGAAGATTGGCCGATTGCAATCGAGCGACAAGGAGAAGCCGACGGCGGTAGAGGAGAAGGAGGAAGGAGGGGAATCCGACTCACGAAGCACAAAGACGAGCGATTCCCGCGTTATCGACGACAATTTCTTCGGCAGCGTGCAAAAGATTCGATACAGCTACGAAGACTCCATTCAGCAACAGCTCCAGGCCCAGCAGCAAAGCCAAACACAGCAAGAAAACGGATTGCCGGTCAGCACGAGCCAGGAAATCGATGTGCAGTCCGCCATCGCGCCCTCCCTACCCGCAGAGACACCAGTTCTCAAACCGCCCCTCAACACGACGATTCTAATACAGGAGGAGCGGCCCGAAGCAGGCGGGGTGGCCGATCTTTTCGAAGGCACCGTAGGCACGACGGGGGTGATGTGCGATCTGGTGGAGAAGACGGCACCCATGTGGCTTGGGGAAGTGCTGCTCCGAAATCAAGTTCCCGTCAAGGATGTCGTGAAGATCTCGTTCATCCTGGAGCCGCAGGCCGAGAGTGGACTGCCGGGGATTGCGTCGGATGGGAACAATCGCCTGAATGCGAATAGAATGTTGAGGGCGAAGAAGATTCTGGGATACATTGCCGAGCGAATCGAGGCTCCATCACCGGTCAAGGAAGCAAGCGCGGAGAAGGAGCAGGAGGCGGAATCTGTGCTCAAGGATGGCATGAAGCCGGAGGAGTATTTGGAACTCTGGTGCCAGGGTCAGGTATGTGTCTTTGCCTCTGATGATGTGTGAGATGCGGCTTGCTAACGGGATGCTAAGATGGTCGCCCCGAAAATGACGCTCGCAAGCATTCGGTCCCATCTCTGGCGTGGAGGGGGTGATGTTGTCCTCTACTACAAGTCGAATGGCAAGAAAGCCCTGAAACTTGTGCAGCCGGCGGCAACAGCTGCACCGACGGGCACAGTGCTTGCCCCGGCAAATGCAACCCCGGCATAGAGTTGGACATGATGTTGACCATGTCGAGGACGTACGGCCATCTCAAATGTATCTAAACATGTTGTTCCGCACGCTCCGTTTCATGTCCACTGGCCGGCCATCCTCGTATTCGATACCCGCTGCGCCGCCGTCGCCTGCCATACCGGATAGTTTCTGGCGAAGTTCCTCGTCTAATTGCGCGATGGTCTTCTTCTTTGGCTCGACTTTGGCTGTCTCTTCGAGTTTGGCTTGATTGGTTGTGTCGGAGGTGCTTGCTGGTTGTTGATGCTTTAAGTCCTCGGGAGGTTGTTTTGTTGCCAGGCTGCGGATTGCTTGAGATACTGTAGGCGTGGCAAGAAACTTGATGGGTGCGACACAGCGTCTCTGTAACATGGCCGCTTTCTATGGCTTGTGAATATTACATTGTCGGAGTTAGATTGATCGAGAGACGATTGGTGATGGTGGCGGGACGGATAATCAGACTGACGTGAACGCTCTCGACGCCGTCCGCATCGGGCAGGTGGGTCGGTGGAAGCTTCCGGGGCCGAGGCTGTCTGGGCGATGATCACGAGAGGCAGGCATGTGGTGGTGATGTGGACATTCGCCATCGCCTCTCCCTCTCATCTCCCCTCCCTCATCCTCCCCCTCCCTCCCTCGCATCCCACACAACATGGCGAAACTGCGCACGCTTCCGCTCATCCCTCTACCCCACAATCTCGTCCTTTTCCCTGGCGTCACCGTGCGCATACCGGTGCAGAACCGCGCCGATGTCGCCGCCATCCTCGCCCATATCTACAGCAAAGCCTCCACTCCCCGCCCCGAGCCTTCCAGCCTGACCGTCGGCTGCGTGCCCCTCAACAGCCCTTACCTCAGCCCCGATGGCAAACGCCTTCTCGAAGACGCGGGTGCGAAAGACAAGAAACCGACCGCCATCGAATCCGATCCGTCGCAGGCGCGAAAGCCGGATCTGTTCCAGTATGGCACCATGGCAAGAGTCACGGGTGTACAAGGGCGTCGAGGCGATCTGGTGATGGTGGTAGAAGGCATAAGTCGCTTCAAAGTCGACTCCTTCACCAAGCAACGCCCATACTTCGAGGCTCGCGTGCAGCTACACGAGGATGCCGCGGTCGTCGACAACGATGACAAGGTGAAGGAGTTGTTTGCGCAGCTTAAGCAACTGTCTCGCGAGTTGATTGCCCTTATCCGGCTATCTGCTCTGCTGCCCAGGGGCCCGAGCGTGTCCATCTCGCCACTCCTCGCTCGGCGCCTGGAACTCTACATTGTGCGGAAGGACATTGCCGATGCCGGCGTTCTCGCGGACTTCATGACAAACGTCGTCGAATGCACGCACGAAGACAAACTCCGCATCCTATGCGCCTTGTCAGTTCAGGAACGACTGGAGCGCGTGGTCGAGGCGTTGCAGAAGCAAATCAGCTCGCTTCAAGGCAACGGCACCATCTTGACCATCACCACCAACGTGCCGCAAAATGGCACCATCGATATTGAGACTTTGAGGCAGAGAGCGGCGGCGCGCGGGCAGGCGCCTGGTAATAATCTCGGTCCACTCGGCGGCTTCGGCGGCCCACCGGGGCAAGATGAGGAAGCGAACGAAGTGGAGGAGCTGAAGAAGAAGTTGCAGGACGCCAAGCTGTCTCCCGAAGCGCAAAAGGTGGCGGATCGCGAGCTGAAGAGGCTGGCTCGAATGAATCCAGCACAAGCAGAGCATCAGGTCTGCCGGAATTACCTCGAGAATCTGGCAGAGATTCCTTGGACGAAAGTCACCGAGGACAATCTTGACGCCGCCACCCTGCAGCGGGCGCGACAGCAACTCGATGATGACCATTATGGCCTGGAGAAGATTAAGAAGCGATTGTTGGAATATTTGGCTGTGCTCAAATTGAAGCAAGCGAAGAATCAAGAGCTGGATCAGCAAATCAAAGCCATTTCTACACAAGCGCAGAACGAGGAGAAGCAGCAGAAGGAGGCAGGATCTGAAAGCGCGAGTTCTGGCAAGGATGTCGCCACGACTACGAAGCCTCAAGCAGAGCCACCTCGGGACAAGTCGCCAGAAGAGATCAAGATGCTTGAGCACAAGAAGATGGTCGACAAGTCGCCAATCTTGCTGCTCGTTGGCCCGCCAGGCACTGGAAAGACATCCTTGGCCAAGTCCGTTGCGGCTTCCCTCGGCCGCCAGTTCCACCGCATCTCCCTCGGCGGGGTGCGAGACGAGGCAGAGATACGAGGGCACCGCAGGACCTACGTCGCCGCCATGCCCGGCCTCATCGTCAACGGATTGAAGAAGGTCGGCGTCGCGAATCCCGTGTTCCTGCTTGACGAGATTGACAAAGTCGGTACCTCTTCCATCCACGGCGATCCATCTGCTGCAATGCTAGAGGTTCTGGATCCTGAGCAGAACCACACTTTTGTGGACCACTATGTCAACATCCCGATCGATCTGAGCAAGGTGCTGTTCATCGCGACGGCAAACACCTTGGAGACCATTCCTGCTCCTCTGCTGGACCGGATGGAGACGATTCAGCTTTCTGGATACACCACGCTCGAGAAGCGACACATCGCCACTCAACACCTACTCCCCAAGCAGATCAAAACAAACGGTCTTCGATCGGAAGATCTTGATCTCAAAGAGGATGCACTGGATAAGGTGATCACGGGCTACACACGCGAGTCTGGCGTCCGGAATCTGGAACGAGAAATCGGCAGCGTGTGTCGAGCGAAGGCAGTGCAATATGCCGAGGCGAAAGACAACGGCTCGCTATTCTCCTACTCCCCCCAGGTCACAGCCGATGACTTGGAGGACATTCTCGGGATTGAGCGGTTCGAAGAGGAGCTCGCCGCGCGATCGGCTCAACGCGGTGTGGTCACTGGCCTTGTGGCTTACAGCACGGGTACGCAAGGAAGCATTCTGTTCATCGAAATCGCCGACATGCCCGGCTCTGGCCGCGTACAACTCACGGGCAAGCTGGGCGATGTGTTGAAGGAGAGCGTGGAGGTGGCTTTGTCGTGGGTCAAGAGCCATGCGTACGAGCTGGCTCTCGTGCACGACCCGAATGAGGACATTATGAAGAACCGCTCGATCCACGTGCACTGTCCTTCCGGCGCGATACCCAAAGATGGCCCTTCGGCTGGGCTTGCACACACAGTCGCGTTGATTTCACTCTTTTCCGGCAAAGTCGTGCCACCTACCATTGCCATGACGGGCGAAGTGGCGCTGAGAGGCAAGGTGATGCCGGTGGGCGGGATCAAAGAGAAACTCATTGGTGCTTTACGGGCGGGTGTCAAGAAGGTACTACTGCCGCAACAGAACCGCAAGGACGTCAAGGATCTGCCGGATGAGGTCAAGGAGGGGCTTGAGATTGTGCATGTCAGCCATATCTGGGAAGCACTGCCGCACATTTGGCCGGAGAGTAGCTGGGGCCAACAGCTAACTGGCTTTGAGAGCCGGTTGTGAGGGTTTGATTGTCAAGCAATTGATCTTTGATTACTCTTCTGTAGAATGGGTGGTGTATTGTAGATGATGA
This sequence comes from Neohortaea acidophila, assembly GCF_010093505.1. Classification (NCBI taxonomy): domain Eukaryota; kingdom Fungi; phylum Ascomycota; class Dothideomycetes; order Mycosphaerellales; family Teratosphaeriaceae; genus Neohortaea; species Neohortaea acidophila. The sequence continues at coordinate 386,320 of NW_022985514.1, forward strand.
TGAAACGCTTCAATTCAATGGGACAATGGCCCAGCATTCGATCTCATAGTGCCAGTCCGGGCCGGCCAGCCTTGCCACGGGCACTGTAATCATCACGGTCAGCGGGTCTCCATTGAACAGGCACACGGCACATACTCATCACACTCGCCGGCCGATGGTCAATTCCAAGCCAGTCGCAAAAGATGGCGGCGGGATTCTTCTTCTCAAAGTCAAAGTCGACGACGTAATGCGTCACTTTGAAGATGTCGCGCTTCGAAGCGCCGGCGGCCTTGAGGCAGTTCTCGAGGTTTTGCAGAGCCAGCTTTACCTGGTCGTCGAAGGCTTTGGGCGTTGGAGATTTCCCATCGGGCTGAATTGCGAGTTGGCCGGTGATGGCAACGATCTTGGTCGGCCCGTTCACGGTAAAGGTGTTAACTTGGGAGAATTGAGGCTGCGGATCGGGGACGTTGGAGGGGTTGATGGTTTTGCCGGGGTGGGAAGACATTTTGGTTGGTGGTTGTGGTGTACTCCGATGGATCTGAAAGGCCGTTGTCTGTTCTATTAGAAGGTAATGGATACTGCAGGATTGTGAGGAGGGCGAGCAAAAGGAAAGCGATTGAAACGGAAAGATTGTCATTGAGCCTTGACGTCAGCCGCTCCCTTCCCCGCGACACCTCACCTCCACAGCGCGCGGCTTTCTTTCACTATGGTGTTCGTGAACATATTCCTGCGAGACGGTCAATGACACGTCGGTAGGCTCGCTACTCCAGCCGACTACTATTACATACACTATTACATCTTGGACGACTCATGAGAGGCGCAGAAGAGATCGAATTTGACCGGGTTGATGGGGAGGATATGCCGTCCTCACCGGCTGATATAAGTACACGAACTAGTGTCGGGTGTCGTCGCTGGGTACAATGGCTTCCGAGGCCTCCGCGTCGGTATGTCATGTCTCAACCTGCTCCTCGTTGGCAAGATCTGTCTCATCCTGCTCCTCGCCCCCATATAAGGATGTCTCTAACATCTGTAGCATGTCCAGCACGAAGAGTCGTCTGTCCTTCTTGACCCGTTTAGCCAGATGTCTCGAATTCACCGCTTCTTCCAAAGAAGTGAAACGAATCTTTGATTTGAATTCCACGGCTGCAAACGTTTTACTGCCCCAGGTGATCGAGATTGGAGCCTCAGCGTCGTAGTGTAAGTCCGAAAGTGTGCCGGCGAATATCATCAATTTCCCACGGTTATAGATTTTGGACCATTGTCCTACGATCCACCGGTACTCGCGTTTTAGAAGGATGAAGACGAAGCGTGTAGCAAGAAGAGTGTCGATAGGAAGTCGTTCAAGAAAGGCGACGAGGTTTGCATACTTTGTGCGGTATTTATCCGGATCAAGCGTCTTAATGAAAGGTAGGAGGACGGTAATGTCGTCGTTGACAGTGTAGAACATCTGCTCGCATTCGCTGCGGATCTCCTTGCAAGTACGGAGAAGTCCATGCATAGGCGAGGACTGTGAATGCTGCGGGTTGACAGTGAGCTTCCCGCCTGACTTCGCTTGCACTTGAAGCCCTCCTGGTTCGTGTAGTGCCAGCGCGTAGATCATGTTGCGTAACTCCGGAGGGAGTTTCCCGAGCGGCGAATCATCCATCGTTGTGACTAGGTGGTGGTGTTGTTATTGGACTGAAGTAGCTGGGTCAGAGGGAGTTGTCGCGTTAGAGGACTGGAATGGTTGGGAGTGGTTGAGTCTGATGTGGTCGAGCCTGGAGTGTTTGAGACTGGAGTAGTTCAGATTGGAGTAGTTCAGATTGGAGTAGTTCAGATTGGAGTAGTTGGACTGGAAGTGATGTTATAGTAGGAATTGGACAGTTTCCAAGAGAAGCCGACCGCTTGATGTCACATGTTATCTCAGCCAAGCTGGCCAGTGAGTGAAGTGAACCAAGTGAAGTACACCACTTGATCTCACATGGAATCACGTGAATTGTGGGGCGCGGTGGGACACGAGAGCAATCATGCAGCAACGTTTGGTGGTCTGTGCTTAGACACACGACACGTGCAGTTTTATTCCTCACCTCACTCACTTCTTCACTTGTTCCGGCCATGTGACATCGCAAGTTCATTTGCTCTCGCTCACTCACTTGTTCACTTCCTCACTTGTTCACTTCCTCACTTCTTCACTTCTTCACTTCTTCACTTCCTCACTTCCTCACTTCCTCACTTCTTCACTTCCTCACTTCTTCACTTCTTTCGGGCATGTGATCGCACGCCTATCTTCTTGCTCCCACTTCTTCCCTCCTCTTTGTTTCGTTCTTCCTCAAACAACATTAACACCTCACCCAAGCAAGACACAATGAACCCTCTTCCAATCCAACACCCCTTCGGTGCGCCGCCTACGGACGCGGCGAAACGCGCTTTCAGATCGGCCATGATTGACAAGCTGTGCGAGTACGTCGGGACGGATGAGTTTGTGCAGGACGTCGAGGCAAAGGTTGCTTCACGACAAAGTGAGTATCTGACGACAGATTTGAGATATGAATGCTAACCTTTGACGTCGCAGTCGGCATCAACATCGAAGCGAGAGTGAGGGCTATCTTTCGGCGGGCTGAGGATCCAAACGTGGCCGACAACGCTGAAGTGGCCGCCAAACTGGTCCACGAGCTTACCGCGGACCCCAACCAACTCTTCCCCAACCTCGCCGCCAAGATCAAAGAGGCGGGGTCGACAACCAAGGTGGTGGAGTGCATGGAGAACTTCAAAGTCGCCCACACGTACACGTACCCGACCAAAGTCCTCGACGAGATCTTGAATGCACGCTTCCAGCTACGCAAGCTTCCGTTCGAATTCTCCACTGCAGAGTCCGACACGGAAGGGTCCGACACCGAACAGTCCGAGACCAAGGGGTCCGAGACCAAGGGGTCCGAGACCAAGGGGTCCGAGACCAAGGAGTCCGAGACCGAGGAGTCCGAGACCGAGGAGGCCAAGACGAGGGGCAAGGATATCAATCGCTTCTTTTCCACGCCGTCGGAGAGCTGGCACGACGTGCACGCAAAGCTGGATGCTCTCACCGTGCAAGGCGAGGAAGAGATTTATCCCGAGTTCGTTGACAAGCTCACCCAGGCCAACCTCCTCTTGACGTTGCAAACCATGGAGTTTCAGAGCGATCCAAACGGTGCGTATGCGATGGAGCAGGCCAGATTCCAGCGGATCATGGCAATTCTCTATCAGTAGTGCATGCTCTGGGGCTTGAGATCGTCACGTCACAGTTCGGTCTCGTGTGGGTTGGGAATGGAATCGTCGGAGGGCACCATTGTGAATAGTCCACACCTCTGGCATGCAATACAAAGGGTCCACGTAAACGCCACGCTATCAACATGCGTTGTGGTTCCAACTCCTTCAAATGCGAGTACTCCCCCAACATGCACAAAGGTTGAGATGGAAAGTATCAGCAATTACACCCGCCCTCGTTCTCCGGCTTCTCCGCGTTAATATTGACGTCGATTGCTGCGGCCACAGGTTAGCATGTATAGCCTTAACGCATGCGTAAAGGAAGATCTCACTATTCGCAGCACCGGTTGCCCCCGCCGCGCCTTCACCTTCCATACCCGGCAAGGCCTGCGCGATCCTCTTAAACAATGCCTTGACGTTGTGTCCGACCTTGGCGCTGGTCTCCACGAACATGAGATTGTTCTTCTTCGCCTCCTCCTCACCCTGCTCCGCCGTCACCTCTCTTCTTTCCCCCAAATCCGTCTTGTTGCCCACGAGCACAATGATGACATCGTTCCCTCTCTCGCTCCTCACATCATCCACCCATTTCCGTGTCTGTTCAAAGGACTTCTTGCTGCTGATGTCGTAGACCACGACCGCCACGGAGCTGTCGCGGATGTAGGAGGGGATGAGAGATCGGAAGCGTTCCTGTCCGGCGGTGTCCCAGAGTTGCAGACGGACGGTACGGTCTTCGAGGTACATGGTTTTGGAGAGGAAGTCGATGCCGATGGTGGCTTGGTAGGTGCTGTCGAAGGAGTCGTACATGAATCGCGTAATGAGGGAGGTCTTGCCGACTGGGGTGGAGTTAGAGGGGGCGGTAGACGCAGTTGTGCCCATGAGACGTACCTGATTGTTCGCCCAAGAAGACCAGCTTGAACTTCTTCAGTGGGTTGGTGTAAGAGCCGACACTTTGTGCCATCTTGTCCGGCGTTTGATAATGATGCTTGCTGGGAGTACCTCCTTGACCTGACCTCCCTCGGGATGGCAATGGGTCACTGATCAATTCGTCTTCGACCGATGTGAGGTTTCCTGTGGCTTGAGGTGAAGGACAATGCTGAATGCGAGTGAGGAATGTGAGTGCGCAAAGTGTTTCTCGTCCAAATGTCGTTGAAGTTTCGCGGGATGATGTGGCTCGTTGACCCTAATGATTGATTCCATCCAATTGGCCACGCGCGTCGCCGAATTAGGTGCTTTACGCGAAGGGGCGCGGAGATGGCCGCTGATTAGATCTATTCCTCCCCGCCCGATAACAAATTTCCGCCCTTTCACTTCAACTCATCGCACTTTTTTCTTATCCACCATCCCATGCAAAGAACACTGCAGAAATGGCTCAAGAACCTGCCCCAACAGCTCCAGCAACACACACGCAATCCTCGCGCAAGGGCAAGAGAGCATGGCGCAAGAACATCGACCTGACCGCCGTTCAATCCGGCCTCGAGGACCTCCAATCCGCCAAGATCGCTCATGGCAATGTCTTGCCGGCGGAGAAGGATGCCAGTGAGCTCTTCGCCACAGACACAGTGGGGGATGAGGACTTCGCGAAGAAACAGCAGGTGGGGAGGAAATTGCTGAAGGCGGAGGAGATTCTGGCTATGAGAAGCGCCGTTCCCGGCCTGGACGGGAGGAAGAGGAAGGCCGATGACAAGGTAGCCGCACCGAGGCTAGGCAAGAAGGCGAAGAATGGGGCGTACGTCTCGCACAAGGAACTGCAAAGGCTGAGAGCTGTGGCAGATGGGAAGACTGGTGGGGTGCCAGCCGGTGAAGAAGGAGCTACGCACGACCCATGGGATGATGAACCCGTCGCAGAGGCCCCGGAATTCGACTTCATCCGCTTCGCCCAGCCCAAGAAAAAGCGCGAGCCAAAGACTCTCAAACACGCACCCAAACCTCTGACCAAGTCCGGCAAGCACATCCCCAACGTTGTCCGTCCCAACGCCGGCAAGTCATACAACCCACTGATCGGCGACTGGTCTGCTCTGCTTGAACGTGAAGGCGCTGCTGCTGTCGAAGCAGAACAAAAGCGTCTCGCAGCGGAAGCAGAAGCTGAGGCACGCGAAGCTCGAGCAGCGGAGGAAGCGGCGAAGGTTGAAGCGGCGGAGAGGGATGTCTACGCTACTGATTATGACTCTGCGTGGGAGAGCGAGTGGGACGGATTCATCTCCGGCGGCGAGAAAGAGCAGCAGGAAGTGTGGACGCAGAAGCAGAAAGCCAGGAAGACGCAGGCTGAGAGGAACAAAGTAAAGGCGCGCAAAGCGCGAGAGGCACAGGCAATGCATGAAGAGAAGGTGAAGGCGAGAGTGAAGGAGGAGGCCCGGATTGCGCAGATTGCCGCCGAACTATCCGTCAAAGACAAAGCGAAACATGCACATGCTCGTGCCCTTCAACAAGAACACTCCAGCGACTCCGAGGCGGAGGACGTACAACTGCACCGACCACGATTCGGCAAGGTGGCGGTACCAGAAGCCCCGCTTGAGGTCGTCCTACCCGAAGATCTCCAGGACTCGCTGCGAAGGCTGAAGCCCGAAGGAGACTTGATGCAGGAGCGGTACAGAAACCTCCTGGTCAATGGCAAATTGGAGATGCGCAAGAGAGCAGGGGAGAGGAAGAAGCCGAAAGTAACGCGTGGGGAGAAGTGGAGCTACAAGGATTGGCAATTGCGGTAGTCGAACTCTGGCGGTACGCTGTGGGCGTTCTTCATTCACTTTCTGCAGACAGACGTCCGTGCCGAGCCAAACGTCACGTGGATTCGACGGTGAAGTTTTAGATATTCAGCTGTCAGACTGGCAGGTGAATGATGCATGCATTACACTTACGCAAAACGTGGCCAGGCACCTCCTTTTCCTTCCCAAACCGAACGCCACCACTCTCACGCCCATCCCCCACACCAGCAAGCATGTCGGAGCTCACGCCTGCTCTGCAGCACTCGCCTCTCGCCAAACTCCCTCCCGAGTTGCGCAATCTCATCTTCGAATATGCCGTCACCCAACTAGCACCCATCTTTGTCGAGGACAAAGACTACCACAACCCCGACCGTCGCATCTCGCTGCGCGCCACCCCGCGCTGTCGACCTACCGCTCTCACCCAGACCTGCAAGCAAATCCGCGACGAGGCCGAGCCGCTCCTCTACGCCTGCAACGATTTCGTCATCCGCTTGCCACGCCTTCCCACCAGCAACGACCAGCCTCCAGGCGCACGCGCGGCCAAAAGATTGAAACACACAATGTTAAACTTTGTGTACTCTCTTCACCCGGCCAACAGTCCTTTTCTCCGCTATCTCCGGATCGAGCTGCCTACCGCCGACTATGTGAACCAGCGTCAGAAGCTTGTGCTGCAGGTCTGGGAACCTCTACTATGGCTGTCCCATGGCGCCGCGTACCGTCTGCCGAACCTCAAGATTTAGATTACTACATTCACTGTCAGACGGTACAGAGGGCGCGTTGTGCATAGGCATTTCCTCCGTGTGGGCATGCGTGACCCGCTGAACGATTTGAGGGCGATCAGAAAAACGATAACAGAGTGCGGGAGATGTGGCGATGATGCACAACGGAAGGATGCCTTTCTTCTATCAATCAGGCATTGCATGAATGTGATCAAAAAAGCGGACCGCAAAAAGGAGGCTGCCGAACTTGCGCGCGCCGCGGCTCCCCAGAAGTCATAGGGAGGATGGGACAGGCGAGTGTGGTAATGTTTGGATATCCGTGCCATGGCGCGCTTCAAAGGCTCGGGTTCCAGGATATTGTAATGGGAGGTGGCTGAAGGAAGGCAGAGGACATAGTAAGAACTCAAGAACTGTGTCAAATCTCCATGTGTTCCTTCAGATCAAAGATGGCAAAGTCGCGTTCAGCTACCTAAGGTATCCAGCACATCGTTGCTTGGCATATAAACATTGCATTCTTGCGGTAAGAGTGATTGCATTCAAGATGAGGTTCAGGCCATTGTCGATAGGGAGGCCACCTCCATCCAGCAAAACCATGCGTATCTGACACGCTTCCTTGCCCAGAGACCCTACGAGTGGTGAGAGCCGAGTGCATGCTCAGAAGGAGGGTATTCGCAAAGAGATTCGAAGAGCTCCCCAAATAGATCCTGGCCTAACCCTTCGCCGGATGGGCGACCGTGGTCTGGTACAAGGGAGGGCGTTTCAAGGGCAAAGCTTCGGAGATCTCCACTTGTGTCCTGCAAGGAAGGTTCGGGCACTGGTTTTGTTGCTTGCGCAGTGCGTGTTCTCCTTCCTTTTGGCTTCGCCAGCTGTGATCTCGTACGCTTGGATGGCCCTGCGACTGGAGTGTTTGCTGCCCGCTTTCGCTTCTTCCCAGCGACCGGCTCATCGTCAGGGCTTTGGGAACGTTCTGACATTGAAGCTGCGCTCTCCTCTTCGCTTTCGGAGTGTACGACATCCTCATCAGTCACTGGTCTTTTGCCGGCTGCCTTGCTCTTTGCTTTGCCCATAACCTTGCCTTTCAGCACCGGTTCTTTCTTGTCGTTGCTCTGCTGATTCTGCTCCTTGCGCTTGCGATAAGCTTCCGGGGTCTCAACGAGCGCCACGACACCTTTGCCCTCAAAGGCGTCCATCACAATGCGCTTGTGGGTCTTTAGGATGCCTTCAATCTTCTCCAGTCGCTGCTCGAACGTCAACGCTTCCAGCTTGCCGTATCCATGGCTGTCCCCGCCGTGGGGATAGATTACCGGCCCGCCATCATGCAACGCGACGACTGCATGGAACAACATAATCATGCGGGCGCTGATGCAGTGCGGATTGTACCTCTCCCCCGCCTTGTTCTCGACGGCAACGTATCCCCAGAACATCTTTTGCTGCTTTTGCATATATCTGATCTTCTTCTTCGTGTCTTCAGGGCTGGGTTGGTACACTCTCTGCGCAGCTGCGAGCAAGCGTTGGACCCACTCGCCCTGCCGGGTGCTATCTGCCGCCATCGAGTGGTTTTGTTGGCGGAGTCCAGGATATGGGGCATATGCCACCTCAAGCGCAGCTTCTTTTGTCAGAGGCAAGTATTCTAACTGAGGTGGTGGGGCATTATGGCGTTTCGAAGTTATCACATGTCGACTGCAATAATCTGGGTGCCCCTTGCGTGTACATGGCTCATGTATGCACATTCTGCCACCAGAGGCGCCGGCAGCTGGGGGTGGAGACGAGCCGGCACGGGCAGCAGGTTCGGTCTGCGTCGACGGACCTGGCAACGGAGTTCCCTGGGCGGGATGGTGTGATACAGTTGCTGGCTCTGGTAACCCGTGAGCCTCATCAGATCCAGCGTGGCCCGACAAGTCGCCGAGATTCCAACCGTGTGGCCAGGTTTCTGCAAGCACGTCTCCGGACGGCGGATCTTGATATCGTCCATAATTTGGATGCTCGCCCGAGCTTGTCGTGTTCTTGACCACTTGTCCGCTCGCAACCTGGGAATAGTCAGGTGTCGACAAAGTGAGGCTCGCGTTGCCTTGCTGGTTGAGCGGCCAGGCGTAGTCTTGACCTAATGGACGCTGATACCCTCTCTCGCCAGCTCCATGAGGCGGTTGGTAAGTCTGGCGATTCCAATTACCGAAACCTTGACGGGGTATACGGGTCGGATCAATGGAGAGCGGGAACAAGCCTGGCGCCGCCATACGTTGCTCTTGAAGACCGAACACCGAGGGGCTGTATCCGGCGAAGTCGTTTGAGCCTGCTCGAGGTGTCGAGGACTCGAGAGTTCCTTCGTTGGCGGGCAGTGGTTGATCCAGAGTGATACCCAGTTCATCCTCGAAGAATCTCCTCATTCCGTCATCTGTTGGCGAGACCTCCGCCCGTTGACCGCGTGAATGCATCGACATCTTTCAAGGTGTACTTGCGGTGATGATGGATGGCAGGTAAGCGATCGAGTTCTGAACAAGGGCAGTTGGATGAGAGTGAACAAGACCCCGACAAGCCTCTCACGATCCATATACTCTTTATATTCAACGGCGCCAATGTTGTAGGCAATAGTGGCCAGCAGTGCGACAGTAGCCGGCGCGATCGTGACCGCATTACGCTTTCACAACATCGATATGAGCCGTTTGCTGGTAGGACGGAGCTCGGCCGATGGAGGCGAGGGATGTCACATTCTCCTTCGTGCGCTCGAGCTGCGCATGGAAGCGGTTGCACGATGCACGAGCGAGGCCGCGAAACGTGGATAGAGGCGGCTTTCACGCGCGGAAACTGGCGTTTTCGCTAGCCTCCAGTACCCTCGTACGCCATGTCGAGCCTCCGTGACCACCCTGGCCAGCAGCGCGTGGGGAGGGCCAGAGCTGGCTGTGCGCCCCTCGTGGCGGGTCCGTCATGTTCATCGCCACGGTGCACCAGCAGTGCTTGTCCGATGACTCCGCCGCGTTCGCTGTTTGCCGGCCTACGTGGTCCAGCCGATATACTGCTCAGCATCGCACAGTCAACATTTATTTTGTGAACATGTGCTGTCGTGTTCCGGTGGAGGTCATGGCACGCGCCAAATTTGGCGCAGCCAGCGGGCCATGGTGCTCAAGAGATCGCATGAATCCACCTGAAGTCACATTCTCCAGAGCCAGGATGTTGCATTCCATGAGACCTGGTACCACCGAGTGGCCGGAATTGAGCCCCTCCGGACTTTGCGGCTTCATTCAATGCCTCGTCGACGAGGACGAAGCATCCCAGTAGCTGTTGGGGGCATCCAGTGTGTGACCAGAAGACGATTGACATTGCTCAGATGATGTGATTTTTCTTCTCGCATTCTTTGTATAATGTTGAGTAGAATGACTATGTATACGTATATGCCATTAAAAGTCATGCAAAATAGATGTCATATCAAACAAGAGGTGAAGTGCAGCAGAGAAGTTGGAGTGAAGTGAAGTCGAAGTCATCGTTGCGGCCCGACTGGAAGCAAACATCGTTAGTCATCCGCACGTGGGACTTGTACACCCAAGATGAACTCGCTGGCAACGAGGACAAAAGATCAAGGCGAGTCTGAGAGTGGAAGTGCGGCTTATAAGGGCAGATCTCGCCATCAACGCCATCGAATAAGACGCGCGCGTGGTGGATAGCACTCGAGCGATTCAATGATGCAACGCGGAGAAGGGACATGTCGGCAGTGTTTGAATGCAGCAATACGTAGGCCATGCTCAAAGGTAACCAAACCATCACAGCAGATACAATAGGGTATCGTAGGTAAGACTCATGAACCGCTCATATTCACAATCGTCGGGCCATTTCGCAGTAGGGCAACGCTCGGCGGGCGCGTTGATCAGTGCAGGTGCAGGGCTTTTTTGGTGTTTTCGTATACGACATAGGTCTGGAGCAAGATCGTCAGCACGCAGCAAACATCCATCGGCAACAGGGCATCGACTCACGATTGAGACCGCCGGCACGACCTTGAGCAGGTTCGGTGTCAATCCCTTGAACAATCCTCTCACTCCCTCGCCCTGGATTGTCTGTCGCGTAACATCCAACACTCCCGTATACGTTCGCGGGTGCTGCGTCGTCCCCTGACTCTGAAGCCTAGTACGCAGCAGATTGATGGGATAGACGGCACTAGCGCCGATCGCACCACTGAACCCGCCCATCAACGCCAGCGCAAAGTTGGACGGCAGCGCATCTTCTTCGTGCTTGATGCCCTTGGTCTTCATGTTGCGATTAACAACCGCCTGCTTGAGTCTCTCAAAGGTGAAGAGGTCGATCGCCGAGTAAGGGAACATTCCTATCAGCCCCATGGGGAGACCGCGGTAGTAGGCGCGAATTCCGTTGTGCCGCCACATCTTGCGTGCTGTTTCGATCACCAGAGCATTGCCCTTTGCGGCGCCTGCGACGGTTTCGCATTGTGTGCGGAATTTGAGGGTGTCGAGGGGATAAACACAGGCTTGCGATATCATGCCAGCGGTGCCTCCGGCCATGAATTGGGAGATGCCGCGGATGTGCTTCGGATCGTCGTGGCCTTCAAATTTGGCTATCGCGCGTTTGCTAGCCTGATGCCCTGGTCAGTACTGACGACAGTGAGAAGACACGACCAGAGATCTTACCTCGTACGAGCCGAACTTGACGGCGGACTCGGGCACGACCTTGAGGACGTTCAGTCCATTGCCTGTCTTCCGTCAGCTTGCGTATTCATGCAGGTCAGTCGACAAACGCACCAGCGAACAAGCTCCGCAGTCCGCCATCTGCCCAAATCTCCTTGCAGGCACCCCACATGGTGCTCATGCCATGCTTAGTGGCTTGGAGCACGGCACCACTCTTAGCAGCGGCCGCGGCCTTCGTCGCGCTACCGGTCTGCGCGATAAGGTACACCTTGAGCCGATCGAGCGGCGCGGTAGCGGTGCGAGAGGTAATACCAGACAAGCCGCCCGCCGCAAAGTAGCCTAAATTGGGAACGGAGTCCGTCAGTCTTGATATCACTGAGCGACGCTGTGCATCTTGATGGAGTAGTGTATCGGGTGTGGGTGCGGCTTGCGTGATGACGGCGGCGGAGGTGGCAGCAGTGGCTTTCCGGCGGGCAGGTCGGGTGGGGAGAAAGGGATCGTCGTCGTCGAGAGCGACTTGGGCAAGGTTGCCTTCGTGGACCGCTAGCTCTGCGTCGAGGTCGAATTCGAGTTCGGGCGGTCGGGTGTTGTGCATGGGATGGGGTTTGCGTGAGGTGCGGGATGGGTGAGTATTATATATTTGGATGATGGCGCCGAAGAGAGATGTGAAGAGAAATTGGAAAGTCGTACCGAGACCTGACAGAGCTTCATCGCTCAGATGCACGTCACCTTCAGCAGTGAGCTTGACGGTCTGCGTGTAATAAGAGAAAATGGCTTTGAGGCCCGGGGCGTTGGTCGGGATGAACAAGAGGAAGTCTGTGGATGGTCAGCATCATTTCCAGCTGGGCGAGAGTGGAGAGATGTTCGAGGGGCTACTTACCGCGCCACTCGGGAAAGTCGATTCGGCCGTCGTGGTTCTTATCAATGTAGCCGAAGAAACGATCGAGCCGAGCATTCGATACGCCGACACCTGCACGCTCAAAGGCCTGTGAGAGCTCCGATTTGTCCAGGTTGCCGTTGTGATCGCGGTCGATGCTTTGGAAGAGGTTCCAGAGGGAGCGCTCGGTCTCTTTGCAGAACCTCACGAACTCGTCATATGTTATCTGCCCGTCGTGGTTGATGTCGCAGGCCGAGAGCATATCCCGGACCAGGCCATCTGCATCTTTGAGCGCTGCGAGGAGATGCATTGGTCAGTGTACTGCGGAGCTGGCCGGAGCAAGGCAAGGCCGGCTGGCTGGCTGCTTACGGTGATTCATCTGTGCCAGCCCGCTCTTGAGCGCGGGAACATCGAGGTATCCCTTCCTCTTGACATCGAGCTGCAGCCATAGTGACCGCAGGCGGCGTTCCCTCTCTTCGTTGGACTCGCCATCCATAATATTCTTCCCGGAGAATGCTATTGTCACCGAATGCTCATGGCTCAATGCGAAGGGCCGGCTCGAAGGGCTTGCTGTGGTTGGCGGGGATGGAGGAGAAGCTGCAGTGAACGGAGATGCAAGGAAAGACTGCTCAACGAATGGATGCGAAAAGGAGGGCGGAATGGAGATGCTGTGGGTGGCGGATGGAGGTTCTGTTTGGTGTGTTGTGGATTGAAGACAGACTGCAAGAAGCTTTTGGGAAGCTCGAAGTGACGTCGGCCGCTGCCCCAAGCTCTCGGGCCACGTCCGGCAGCAGCTTCGACCGGAAGGCTGGCTACAGCCTAGATGTTTTTACAGCACAACTTCTGCATGCACGGTGCCTTTTTCCCGTCTCGTGCCGTTTGACCCGGTCGTCTGCCAACTATCAGGAAGGGGGCATTGACATCTTCAATATGGCGCTTGGCCCGGGCGATGGCCTCGATCTGTTAAGGCAGAGCGCCGGATCCCACGACGCCCCAACATCCAACTGCCGCTTCCCGATCACCGTATCAGCTAGGTATATCCACGTCTACAACACTGGCGAGACTCGGAAGCATATCACGTGAGGTCGTCCAAAGTCATCCACGCCTCATAGATACCACGAGAAGTAGCGACGGGATCGAAGAGGGGCCAACGACGCTCAAGTCTCCGGCAAATGGCTTGGGCAAAGGGTACCAGCAGCAGCAGCACGGGGGCTCGTCGTGCAAACTCGCTGCGCCTGTCCTTTTGGGGTGGCACGTGAGTCTGGCAGCGCACGGCTGGACGCATAGCGGTTCGGCGAAAGATGGTAGCGCAAGGACTCTGCATCTACATTGCACGCATGAACACACCTTGCCTTCTCTGCTGCTGTGTGGGAGTTGAGATGCATGCAATGGGCAAGTCTGGGCAGGGTCGGAGAGAAGGGCATAAGCGCCAGGTCCCATATGCCCCTGTCGAGCAATGCAGGATGCAGTTACTGTGGTTGGTGGTTGTGTAGTGGACGATCAAGAGGTGAGTGGAGCAGCTTTCGAGATCTGGAATGGATCTTCGGACAGCGACGGCAGCACATCCGCTCACCTGGCAGCCCTGCCTGCCTGCCTGCCCACCCTCCAAACATTGCTCCCACGCGGGACAAGAAACGTAGAGGCGCAGCGAGCGGAAAAGGTTTGGGGCCGATGACGGATTAGCGCCGAGGGTGATCAGCGCTGATTGGCTCGCTTGACCGATGCATTCCACGGCGTCCAATCAGCGGCCCGCACTAATCAAGTCCGCCCCATCGGTCTCGAGGGAAGTGACAGACCCGCCCCTCCACTCCACCGCCCTCCGTCCCTCTGCCTTCCTTTGCAACCCAGCCCGGACACACCGCATCACCTCTTCTCCTCCATCCCTCCGCATCTCTCCTCGCCCTCTCGACATCCATACCTGTGCCATCCACACACTCCATCGCACCCCTCGACTGTCCACCACTCCCACCTGACCTCCTCTGCTCCCAGCCGACGTCACCTCGGCTTTGTTATGATCTCCTTTGTGCTCTGATCCCCGCTTAGAAACACCACAAAGATCCATCCAACTCGACACATACCGCATCACTAGCGACGGCAATATGGCGAACTACGGATACAGCGCACCACACTACCACTCCAACGTCTCGTCGCACCCCCATCACCACCACGGGCGTAGCCGCCGGGGTCCGCGCATTTCGTCACAGAATGCGCATCGCCAATACAAGGCCCAAAGGAGCCCTAAAGAGGTGCCGGAGGCTCCGACGTTCAACGACTACATCCAGCGACTAGAAGCGGCGAAGAGCTTTGAGTTTGACGACGATGAGGTCTTTTGTCCGTTTCACCTCCTCACGGAGGATGACGTGCGTGCAACCTTGACATTCCCCCATAAGCCTGTACAGGCGTCTGACGCATCCGCACAGCTTCAATCCATCCACTCTTCCTCGTCCTCCGATCGTGGATCGCTCTCTTCCGGCTCTCCCGAGAGCTCTCCGCTTCAGCAACAGGTGCAGCCAACCCCATCCCTCCTCCTCTCCAGCGCACCCAACGCATATGTCCCCGGAAGCTACTCTCAGCAACATATGAAGCTGCATCAGCCCCTGGCGCAGCGAAGCCGGAATGCGATACCCATTGTGGATCCCTCCACACGATCCGTGGCGAGTCCACCATTGAGCGTCTCCCCGGCTCGGCAAATGCAGCAGCAGTACGTGACTCGCCGCTGGTGAGCACGTCCGGCCGCTGCGGTAGCGGCTGCTGCTTCAGCGTTTTGGCGTTGTCGAGTTCGGTGAGACGTTTCCACTTCTTCTCCTTCAATCCGCCAATGAGCGGGCGGATTGGGCTTTCCGAAGCCTCTCATGGGGACACTGGACTTTGATCATCGAACCTAGACGACGACGGCGGCGTTTCATCAGCAACTTCTACCCTCATTTCAGCGAGCATGCTCATCATTTGGCGATATCCCCTCACAGCTCTTCTTTTCTCGGCATATACGATTGGTATAGCGTCTTGGCTATCTGTCTGGCTTCTTGGATGCACGGTGTTGGCACATGGGATTTGTTGGAACTCTCACTTTTTCTATCACGAAAAACGTTGGACCTAGCGCAATGGATGGACGAGGCAAACTTGGCGAAAAACTACGATACAAGGCTGCGGAAAGGTCGATGCGTGGTTGCCCGCGATCTAGTACGTATATGTGGAAGGTGTTCTGCGGGTTTTTGGGATGCGGATCGGGAGACGAGGCATGCGATGTAGATGGGGACGGCGACATGACTTGAAATACCTTTTGTTGTGATTTTGTATCAAATAGTGGTGGGCGAGGAAGCGAAAGAAGAGTCTGGTGAGACCTGGTGTGTATATAAAGTGCTGCAATCTACCGTCCTTCATTGCAATGTCGTTTCTCGCCCTCCGTGGTGTTTGCTGCAAGACCAGGACTCGGACGCAAATCGACGTTGTTCGCATGACCTGTCGCTTACCGCGAACATGGCAAGGGACCGGGAGAATGACGTAACGAGACCTTCCATGCAGTGATCATCGGCGAAATTTCCGGTACCTTGATGAGGTATCTTCACCTTCAATGTACTCCATCTTCGCACACCTAACAACAGTGATATTTCTGGAACAGCACCTCACGATTCTTTGAACCTGATCCGTCAGTCTACACCCTCCATCATGTCCTCCGCCATCCGCTCCATGAGTGCCCTGCGAAGACAGCCCGCCGGAGCCCGCACCGTGCTGCGAAGCATTGCGCCGCACCGGTCTTTTCAACAGGCGAGAGTACTTGCAGTGTCGAAAGAATCCAACTTGCGTACGTGGAGCCAGTGGCCCTAGAAAGAGGTGTTTCGTAGCTAACACTGGCGTCATGGGTACAGACACCGACAAAGATGGAGCACATTTCGAGGCGGAAAAGCAGGCGCAATTGAAAGACCAGAAGGACGGGAGAGGGGAGTGGAAAGATTCATTGTCGAGCGACAGTGAGAGCGCAGTAAGTGATGAGTTGTATGGGATGTGGTTGAGTGCTTGCTCTGGCTGACACTGCGCAGGTCAAGGCGGATCGAGGAGAGATGAAGGACGGCAAGGCGAGCATCTCCGAACTGCAGAAAGAGACGGTCAAAAAGGCAGACAAGGAGAGGAAGTGAGCAGTGAGCAGACTACCAGGGTGCGAGGTGTTTGGCAAGGCATAATTGGCAGGGGGTTTGGGTGGAGAATACATGTATGCCTATGGAGAGCATAGCGAGGGGATAGACATCCACTGTGTAATATGGTCTGATACCTCCCACTGTGCCAGGGTGTCTTCAATCAGCTGCTAGTCGAGCATGATATATACTGCAGAGATGATGATATCAGCGACTTCTGGCCCGCACGGAAGAGGGATTCATGAAAGTCACGTGAAGAGTCACGTGAGTGAAATTTGCGGTGGGCGGAGGTCGAACAGGTACTTGTAGGGAAGGAGATGGGCGAATATCCACCACATATATTCCAGTGTGATAACGGCGTGCAGTAGGATGCCTGCCGTTGACAAGGCTGAGAAGGCAAGAGATGATGTGGCCGGCGCGTTGGAGAGCCCGCGGTCAGCCTTGTGTTGCTCGGCGACCTTTCATCGCCGAACTCACCACTGTCGACATCGTGATTGGGCGGGAGGGGCCAGCATCAGCGCAATGCGTGCGACAGCCTTGTCACCAACCGCCACTACACCCCCATACATCGTCGCAGCCTTCTCTCTGCCCCCAACATGCTCTCTAGTGCTCTGTTGGAGATGGCATTATGGCATCGGCGCATCGCGGAGCTCGATGACCAAGACGCCGCCGTGGCGACTAGCTTCTCCCAGCGATTTTGTGGGGAGCGACGGGCGCGGGGCCAATGAGCGGCGGCCGCAAATTTTTCGCTGCCGTAATCAAAAGCAATCCAGGCCCGACCACGGCAGTGGCAGGCGCTGCTGTCGGCACGTGGAGCAGTGGGCGTGTCATCCATGGAGAAATGGGAGGCAAAACATTTCCCCTCCTCTCCTCTCCATCCCTACTCAACCCATTCCTTCATTCTCCCCTCCCTCCTGCCTGTGTTTCTCCCTTGACTGCGTGAGAAACAGCGGAGACTCGGTCGGCCTCTCATTTCCTCGAGACCGCCATGGCCTCCATCACCTCGGCTGGCGAAGCAGGTACGTACACGTCGGAGCAATGGAAGACGGCGAGCAGGCAATTGACCATGCAATCACAGTCGCTAGAATCGCCTACCTCGCCTCCGATGTCATCGTTTCCGTCCAGTCCTCCTTGTCCGCCGACTCCGACTTCTCCCAAGCCCTCCAACACTCCGCCACCGCCCAGACTCGAAACATCGTTAGCAAAAGCGTTCCACAAGTTCAGAGCGTCAGGCACAATGTCGACCCGCTGCTGTCCGTCTACCAACCCGCGCGGGAAGGCAGACTGACCAGCGTCACCACCGATGCCAGCGTGCTACTAAAGAGCATCCCGCACTTGTACAAACTCGCGAAACTTCCCGTTGTTATTCACGTGAGCCTGCAGCCTGCCGGTCACCCAGACTATAGCGATGTCACAAGCGTCCGAAACACCGGCTTCGCCTTCCTGCAAAGTCACTCGCTGCAAGAAGCCCAAGACCTCGCTCTCACCGCCCACGCGCTGGCCATTCGCAGCGGCTGCGGCGTCATTCATTTCTTCGACGCCTCAAACTCCTCCAAAGACCAGCCACTCGCCCTCGAGTCCCGAGACACAGTCCAGCAAGTGCTGAGTGTCAACCTAGCAAGAGTTGAGCAGTCTCCGCAAGAACAAGACGGAAACATCTATGTGAGCCAAGCCAAATCAGCATCCGCCACTCCGATATCACAATTGGTCAGCCGAGATGCGCCGCTTCGCTATGACTCGCCGAGTCGTGAGACTGGCACTCCAAAGGGCGACTCGTCCAGTGCTTCTTCGGCCTCCTCCCAGCGCAACGACAGCCACTCAGAGATGAGCGATGCCGACTCGGCTACCACCGTATCTTCCAACCCGGCCCCTGCCGGCTCCGACGACCTGGACCTCATCTGCGGCAACATCTGGACGCAAATACAAGCCTTGACCGGTCGATCTTATGCTCCATTCCGCTATACTGGTCCACAGAATGCTGAGGCAGCGCTTTTCTTGTTCGGATCCAATCCAGGCCTTTTCAGCAAAGAGCTCGACGGCGCAAAAGACGGCGACTTTTATGCTCGTGTTGGTTTCGTCACGCCGACCCTCTACAGACCGTGGATTCCCCAGCAGCTGCTCAAAGCCCTCCCTCTCAGCGTCACCAAGATTGCCGTCCTCGAACAAATCAAACGCAAAACTACAAAGTGGGGTCCGGTGTTGATGGATGTTCTGATGTCGCTCAAGTCGGATTCGAACAGATCAAAGACTCCGTTGGTAGTGGGTTACCAGCTGGGTCATCTGGAGTACAGCACCATCACACAGGCGCTAAGCGGGATCTTCCAAAACCTGCGGTCTCAGAATCCCATTCAGAACCTCGTCATCGGCGCTCGCCCCAGCGCTGGTTTGTCGGTTTCGAGACCCGAGTTGGAACTCCAGCAGCCCGCCTTGGAAAATGCATACATGAAGATCCTCGATCAAGTCTTCGGCAGAAGATTGTACATTGCCAATTCCCTCAAAGCCAGCCACGCCGGCGTCAGCGCCACAATCAAAGGATCTCCAGAATACGGCTTCGGCTCGCTCGTTGCGCGCACGGAGCACCGCAGGCGCTTTGTTGCTGAGGTTCAGGCGGCAGCAAAGTCCAAGTCTTTCATCACCGAGAACCCAAAGAAGTGGCTGTCGCAATGGGCGTTGGTTGCCGACCAAGCGAAGGCCGCGAACGAAATTGCACCGGAAGTCATCTCTAGGCTCTCTGCAGATGGATCTCCTCTGGCTTCGAAGCTGCTGCAATCACAGGGCTTGTTCTTCCAGGAAAGCCAATGGCTGATAGGCAGCGATGCTTGGGCTTACGACCTCGGAAACAGCGGCGTACACCATGTCATTGCTTCGGGCGAGAACGTCAACATGCTGATCATCGACTCCACCCCGTACTCGGAACGCGCCGCACAAGATGCAGCACGCAGGAAGAAAGATATCGGCCTCTATGCCATGAACTATGGCAATGCCTACGTAGCTTCCGTCGCCGTGTACAGCTCCTACACGCAAGTGCTGCAGGCTATGCTGGAGGCCGAGTCTTTCAAGGGGCCCTCGGTCGTGTTGGCGTATCTGCCTTACAACCGCGAGAACGATGGGCCGTTGACCGTCTTGCAAGAGACGAAGAAAGCCGTTGATCTTGGATACTGGCCACTCTACCGCTGGGACCCGAAGGCGGAAGAGAAGGGCGAGGAGTGCTTCAAACTTGACTCTGAAAAGATCAAGCAGGAGCTGCAGGATTTCCTGAAGAGGGAGAACCAGGTGACGCAGCTCATGAACCGACACCCTCATTTCCATGCGAATTTGTCCGAAAGCTATGGCAGCGAGGTGCGCCAGGTGCAGAAGCGAAAGGCGAAGGATGCGTACGAGGCTCTCCTGGAGGGTCTCCAGGGCGCACCGATGACCATTCTCTTCGCCTCTGACAACGGCAATGCGGAGAATCTTGCCAAGCGACTTGGGAATCGCGGGAAAGCAAGAGGTCTGAAGACCATGGTCATGGCCATGGACGACTATCCTCTCGAGGATCTCAACAACGAGGAGAACGTGGTCCTGATCACCTCCACCGCCGGGCAAGGAGAGTTTCCTCAGAATGGCCGCAATTTCTGGGAGGGCGTCAAGAACTCGACGGATCTCGATCTGGCAAATGTGAACTTTACTGTCTTCTCCCTTGGCGACAGCCATTACTGGCCAAGAAAAGAAGACAAGCACTATTACAACAAGCCTGGCAAGGACGTCTTTGCGAGATTGACCGCTCTTGGTGGGAAGCAGATTGTGGATATCGGCCAGGGCGATGACCAAGACCCGGACGGATATCAAACCGGGTACCAGGAATGGGAGCCAAAGCTCTGGGATGCAATGGGCGTTGGCAATGTCGAAGGCCTCCCGGACGAGCCACCGCCACTCACGAACGAGGACATCAAGATCCAGTCCAACTTCCTGAGAGGAACTCTCGCCGAAGGTCTCGTGGACGAATCCACTGGAGCCATTTCTGCATCCGATCAGCAAGTCTCAAAATTCCACGGCACATACATGCAAGATGACCGTGATCTGCGAGACGAGCGCAAGGCGCAAGGACTGGAAGCCGCATTCTCATTCATGATTCGATGCAGGCTGCCTGCTGGCGTTGCGACGCCGGACCAGTGGCTGAAGATGGATGCCATCGCTGCCGAGCTCGGAAACGAGACTATCAAGCTTACGACCCGGCAGACTTTCCAGTTCCACGGCGTGGTGAAGGGAAAGCTGAAGCCGGCTATGCAAGCCATCAACCGAGCACTCATGACAACCCTTGCAGCTTGCGGAGATGTGAACCGCAATGTCATGTGCTCTGCACTGCCGGAGCTGAGTGCGTTGCATGCCGACACCAAGGAAGCCGCACAGCGAATCAACGACCACTTGCTGCCAGCGACGACCGCATATCACGAGATCTGGATCAAGGACGAGAACGAGAAGAACGTGCAAGTTGCGGGCGATGCTGTCCAAGACTTCGAGCCTCTCTACGGCCCCGTCTATCTCCCTCGCAAATTCAAAATTTCAATCTCCATTCCGCCGCACAATGACACCGACATCTATGCAAACGACATTGGCCTCGTAGCCATCAAGGGCGACGACGGAAGACTGAAGGGCTTCAATGTCCTCGCTGGTGGTGGCATGGGTGCGACTCACAACATGAAGAAGACCTACCCGCAAATCGCTCGTATGTTTGGCTACTGCGACAAGGAAGAGATCCACATTGTCTGTGAGAAGATCATGCTGGTGCAAAAGGATCATGGGGATCGCAAGAACCGAAAGCACGCACGTCTGAAGTACACCATTGACGACATGGGTGTCGATGTCTTCCGCGGCAAGGTCGAGGAACTCTGGGGCAAGACGTTCGCAGAGCCTAAAGACTTCAAGTTCGACTCGAACATTGACACCTTTGGCTGGCAGAAAGATGAACGCGGCAACAGCCACTTCACAATGTTCATTGAGAACGGTCGAGTGGAAGACACCGCCGATTTCCCAATGAAGACTGGCCTGCGAGAGATTGCCAAGGTGCACAAGGGCGAGTTCCGACTGACGGGCAACCAGCATCTCGTCTTGTCGAACGTGGCGCCCGAGGATCTCGACACGATGAAGGAGCTTCTGAAGAAGTACAAGCTGGACAATACCAACTTCTCAGGCATGCGTCTCAGCTCTTCCGCCTGCGTGGCTTTCCCCACCTGCGGCCTCGCCATGGCGGAATCCGAACGCTACCTCCCTGAGCTCATCACCAAACTCGAGGGCGTGCTTGAGGAGAACGGGCTACGACAAGAAAGCATTGTGATGCGAATGACCGGATGTCCCAATGGCTGCGCTCGCCCCTGGCTTGCCGAAGTAGCCTTTGTGGGCAAGGCCTACGGAGCCTACAACATGTATCTCGGTGGCGGCTACCACGGCAACAGGCTGAACAAGCTGTACCGCGCTAGCATCAAGGAGGAGGAGATTCTAGAAATTATGAAGCCTCTACTCAAGCGGTACGCTTTGCAGCGGAACGAGGGCGAGCGATTCGGAGATTTCGTGATTCGAATTGGCATGATCAAGGCCACGAGAGAGGGCAGGGATTTCCATGAAGATGTAAGTTGATTCGTCGAGACCAATATGAGAAAGTCAAGCTAACAGACGAACAGACTGCGCAAGTTGAGGAAGACGATGAGTAGGAGGTTGTGTGGAGCATTATGTGGCGAATGTCATCATAAAGCGTTCTGGCGAGGCGTTTGGATGGGGTTGTTGAAGACATGCTCGGAAGCTGATTTATCTTGATACCTATGAAAACGCGAATAAACCCTTTGACTTGCTCTATATCGCAACACGTTGAAGTGCACCCATGACTGCGGCCTGAGGCCATCTCAGAGAAGTCATCCCAATTTGGTTAGACTCATGTGCATTTCGTTGCCAGACACACACGCGCAGCCACACCCATGACCTGTAAAGCCAAAACCCGGCATGTTTTCGCCATGACAACCTCTGGAGATGTGCCTAAGAAGATCATCTTCGTCCATCCGGACCTGGGCATTGGCGGGGCAGAGAGGCTGGTCGTAGACGCGGCTGTAGGCTTGCAATCAAGGGGCCACAAAATCACCATCCTGACCTCCCACTGCGATCGCTCACATTGCTTCGAGGAAGCACGAGATGGTAGGTGCAGCTTCTCCACGATACTCAAACGTCAGACTGAAGAGTTTGAGACTAAACGAATATGATAAGGGACACTCGATGTGCAGGTACGCGGCAACAAGGTCTTTCCCATCGCTCTGGCTGGACGATTCAGCATCCTCCTTGCTATCCTCCGACAGCTGTCCCTTGTTCTCAGCGTTGCAGTCTTCTCCTCCGAGCTGAATCAACTGGATCCCGACGTGCTCTTCGTTGATCAACTCAGCGCATGCATCCCGCTTTTCAGGCTGCTGTATCCCAAAGCGAAGATCTTATTTTACGGCCATTTCCCTGACAGACTCCTGGCGAAGAAGGATCATGGCGCTACTGGGTATCTCAAGCTCTTGTATCGCAAGCCGTTCGATGCGTTGGAGAGCTGGAGTACTGGTGTGGCGGATGACGTGGTTGTCAACAGCAAATTTACGAGAAGCGTGTTCAAGAAGACCTTTCCAAGCATGCGATCGCGGAATTTGAAGGTCGTCTACCCCTGCGTTAATACGACGGAGAGTGGACAGACGAGCACCGCAGATTCTCTCTGGCCAGAGAAGAAGGTGCTGCTGAGCATCAATCGGTTTGAAGGGAAGAAGAACTTGGCCCTGGCCATTTCTGCCTTTGCAGGGCTGTCTTCTGCCGAAAGGTCGAGAGCGAAACTCGTCATCGCCGGCGGGTTTGACCCGCGGGTGCAGGAGAATGCAAGTACTCTCCGGCATTTGCAGCAGCTCGCAGACTCGCTCGAATTAAGCAACGCGACTTACAAAGGCAGCGACGGGGCATTGCGAGCGGACGGTAATACCGTCGTGTTCCTCCTCTCGGTCCCGGATGATCTGAAACAACAGTTACTTCACGCCGCCAAACTCTTGATCTACACGCCCAAAGACGAGCATTTCGGCATTGTTCCGCTGGAGGCCATGTTGGCGCAAGTCCCGGTGCTTGCGACCAACACGGGCGGGCCGCTGGAGACCATTTACGACGGCCGCACCGGCTGGCTACGCAGTCCGGAGAAGGTCGAGCAGTGGAGTGAAGTCATGCGCAAACCGCTGATTCCGTCCAGCGCGGATAGTCTTAGAGCAATGGGGCAGAAAGGGCGCGAGAGGGTACTTGCGGAGTTCAGTCAGAGCCGGATGAGCGAGTTGCTTGACAAAGAGATCCAGCAGCTTTGTGGAAGTGGTAACGGAGATCGGCCGGGGGTGATGGGGGCATGGGCATGGGTGATAATGATCTCCGTTGCATTGGGGATCTGCGCGACGCTGCTGGCTTTGTGGCTGAGCCTTCGGGCACGATCATCACCGACGTTCATGCGTTGTGTAGAGACGGCCTGCCGATAGCCGGGGGTTGCGTGGACCAGGCGGGATTGAGTTTGGTGCACCGCTAGCGAAATACGCCGAATCCAACCAGGCCAGGATCGGGTGGGGAGTGACGTGATGTTCGACGCTGCGGCAAAGCCTCGACTCGAACTTGACGGTGCTGAGCAATTACCTTGCATGTCTTGCCGGGAGACGTGGCCACAGTGGCGCTCGAGGCTGCATACCTGACAGAAGGGCCGGGCGGCGTACGTACAACGCGGTGGGGAAGAGGGCGCTGATTCGTCGATGGCACGAGTGTTATGCACGGAATGCGGATCTTGGCTGATCTCTTGCCCAACTCAGCCTGACCCGGGCCGTGTGAGACAGGCACACAACACGAGTTGAGGTTAAGGTATTCAGTCATCAACTGACGACATTGCTGGGGAAGATACACCCCTCGACCTGGCTCTTTCCTTTTTCGCCTCTATCCTTTGCCTCCCTTCCTCATTCCGTGCTTATTAACATTCCCGCATCTCCCTCCCTGCAGTGCAACAATCTTACTGCGGTTACACGACATCTCCTGCGTGGGGCATCTCAACTAAACTATCCACACTGCTGCTGCTTGATTCTGGCATCAATACAACCAACATGATCTTCTCCGTCGGTGCATTGGCCCTTCTGGCCCTGCAATCAGTCCATGCCGCGCCTTCACTCCAAAAGGCAAGCTCGAGAGGCGTCAAGGCATCCGAACACACCCTCGCTCTGAAACCCGTAAGCGTCAAGCCAGGGAGCTCCAGAGGTTTGTCCATTATCACCCCTCGCACTTCACTCCCAGAACTAAGTCCAGTCTTTAGAACTTCTATCAAGAGTCGCCAAGGCCAAAAACACTACCCACAGCGCATCGCTGAACGTCGTCGACGAAGGCGGCGCATACGCCATCGAAGCCAACCTCGGTGGCAAGAACTTTGATGTGATCTTCGACACCGGGTCCAGCGATCTCTGGGTCTTCAAGTCTGGCGTCAAATGCGTCACGGGTACTGGCCATCCCGCAGCCGCTTCCCAATGCGGCTTCGGACCGGAGTTCAAGGGAAACTTCCAGGGTGGCTCCATCAAGAACGAGACATTTGTATGTGCTTCCTCTCTTGCCATTTACGTCATTTGGTCTAACTGCTTGCTATAGTACATCGCGTATGCAGATGGCGAGCAACTCATCGGCACCCTCGGCTACGAGGATGTGACCATTGCCGGCGTAAAGGTGAAGAAGCAAGAAATGGCTCTTGTAGACGAGGCGTATTGGGAAGGTGACGGCGTAAGTGTGGTCCTCAGCATATTGCGTGGTCTGGATGCAAGCCCCAAGCCCGCAGTGACTAACCCCCTCTGTAGACTGCCAGTGGTATCGTTGGTTTCGCCTCCAAATACCTCACCAATGCCTTTCCGGGCACGATGCCTTCCAACAACACCCAACCGCTGCACTACAACAACTTCATCACGAACGCAGTCAACAGTAAAGCCATCGATCCCGTCTTTGGCGTCGTCCTCGAGCGCAACAACGGCTCCTCCAGCGTGACACTAGGCGGCGTCCCAGCCGCATTTGCCAACGCGAAATACGCAACGACGAAGTTGCAGAAGATCGAAATCTCCCCCCACCTTATTGAGAAGACACAGTACACCTACTACACCATCACGCCTGATGGCGTTGTCCTAAACGGCGAGTCGAAATCGACTTCCTTCGCAGGCATCGTAGACACGGGCACTACCCTTCTCTACCTTCCAGAAGCGATGGCGGAGGCCGTCAACGCCGCCTTCGACCCACCCTCACAGTACATCAAGGCCGCGGGGGTCTATGAGAACGATTGCAACGCCAAACCGCCTACATTTGGCATCACAATTGGCGGCACGACCTTCAACTTGACCTCCGAGGATCTCCTGCCCACCGGCGCCGAAGCAAAGGATCCCATGACTGGCGGTTGCGTGAGTTGAATACCCGCCCATTCTGGGGAAATTCTCGTGACTGACAAATGCATTAGGTTGTCGGCGTTCAGCCAAGTGGATCGACGTACGCCATCCTAGGAGACAGGTTTTTGGTCAACACCGTGGCTGTCTTTGACATTGGGGCGGAGGAGATGAAGTTCGCTGCCCATTCTTACTAGATCGCGCGCATGACTCTTCTTTTTTCCGAAGTATGTATGCCTAGACATCATTCTTCGCTACGGCAATAGATTTGAAATCCACCGGAAATCCAGCTAAAGCTGAGAGACTGTCGGTCACCTCTATGGTTCTAGACCTTTACAAATGCCCCATCTTTAAATTCGACTCGATTGCCTTCCCGATCGAATCGCTTGGGCGTATGGAAGAACTTCTCCGGATTCTCTCGCGCCCCTCGTTTCCAAAACTCGTATTCGATCCATCCATTGTCTGGCATCTGTTCTTCCGTGGCAGCGATGTACTCGCCCAATGCCGGGTTCAACGGGATCACGCCCGTCTCGACGACGTATTGATCCCAAAGCTTTAGCAGCTCTTTCATAATGTCGGGATGTTGATCGCACAGGTCGTGGATCTCGCCGGGGTCTTTGTCGAGATCAAACAACTCCCATTTGCTTCTGCCCGCTCGCGATGGCCCGTGGTTGCGCTCGGGCAGGTAGACGGCCTTCCAGTTGTTCTTCCGTACCGCAGCGCGACCACCCATCTCCCAGCCTTCGACGAAGTCGGCCTGATGAATGGCATTGGCTTCCCCGTTGAGCCAAGGGACCATGCTCTTCCCTCGCATGTGGACGACTTCTCGGCCTTGGTAGGTGGGAGCTGGATGCCTGACGCCGGCCATGTCGAGGAACGTGGGCATAATGTCCATAATGGTGGAGAACTTGTGCGTGATGCCGCCTCTCGGAATGGGACAGGAGTAGCTGGTGGGCAGTTTGACGACACAGGGCACGCGGATGCCGCCTTCGGTGGTGTACGACTTGTACATTCGCGAGGGAGCGGTGGATGCTTGGGCCCAGCGCGGCCCATACCAGGTAAATGAGTTGTAGTTGCCGATGTTCTCGAGGCTGTTGTCATAGTACTTTTGCAGGTAGGTCATCGGCCCCCCTTGGAAGGCGGGATTTGCTTCGTGTGCACCGCCTTCTGCCCCATTGTCCGACATGAACATGACAAAGGTGTTTTCCAGCTCTCCAATGCCCTCTAGGTAGTCTACTACTTTGCCAACGTTGTGATCAATGCACTCTACCATTCCAGAATACGTCTCCATTGCCCTAGCGGAAAGCTGTCGTGCTTCGGCCGACATGTCATCCCACTCCGAGACTTCGGACGCGACGACGGGATGGGGCTCGACATCTTTGTCCACGAGCCCAAGTTCCTTCAATCGTGCCAGTCGCCGCAGCCGAAGAGCATCTGGGCCATCGTCGTACATCCCACGATAATGCTGAATGTATTCCTGGGGTGCATGTAGTGGCCAGTGTGGTGCTGTAAATGGAAGATATGCGAAAAAAGGTCGATGGTTTGTCTCATCTGCTTTGTCGTTGTCTGCCTTCCAGTCCTTCAGGTACTGTAGTAGAGTGTCACCGTAGCTGTTGGACGAGTACCAGCCTTTCGGAAGATGATGGACATATTCATCGTCCTGGACGTGGAGGGGATAGCTGGTGGTGAACATCTTGGGCCCCTCTGGTTCACCCTCCTCCAGTTGCGGCTCCCAGCCAAAGTGGTTGGAGGCACCAGGCAAGAGAGCAAATGCTCGTTCGAAGCCGCGTGCTCGAGGAGCTTTGTCTTTCCGTAGGCCTAGATGCCACTTCCCGGAGATGAGGGTGAGGTAGCCGGCATCACGGAGAACCTCCGGAAGCGTGACTACTCGCTCGTTCAAATATCCCTCGTACCCTGGCTTGCCTCTCGCAGGCGCTGGACTCTCTTTGAGACCTTTCGGATTCGCACCGATCGGAGTGGCCAGCCATTCTACCAGCGATCCGAGACCTGCGATATGGTTGTCCGTGCCCGTCAGGATCTGTGAGGCGTCAGGGCCGAGCTCCGAAGAGCTCGAAGGCGTGAACGAACCATTGAGCGAGAGGGGCTGCAGAGAGCAGTGGCATGGACTGTAGGAAGAATGAGTACTGGAAATAGCACAACTCTGCGATAAAACTCACAATCGGTCATTCGAAAGCCATCTCGAGCAAGCTTGTCGATGTTGGGCGTCCTGATCTCGCCGCCGTAGCAGCCGACATCAGAGAATCCGAGATCGTCTGCTAGCACGATCAGAAAGTTTGGGCGTTTGGGCGCCATTGTGATTGAGTTGATTGTCAAGAGACGATCGATTGTGCAAAAGATGGAGGGTTGTCAGCCCCAGCGATCTCGCTCATGTCGCGATGGTGCTGGACGCTGATTGGCAGACGACGCCGCCTTGCGACAACCTCACCCACTCGCTCAACTGCACACTTCGACTGCAAGGACTAGAAGAGCCTGCAGCCCGCTCAACGCCATCTGAATGGATAGAAGAAATCTGGATCATTGCCTGGCGTAGTGCCATCTCTCGCGGCCAACATGGCTTCGTCCACCGTCGATGATGAACGCCAGAGCCTCCTCCGGCACGAAGGGAGCGGAGAACAACCACAACAAGCCACCGCCCATCGCATCGACAAGACCACGTTCCACCCGCTCTACTTCTCTCAGTACTTTACCAAGCATCTGACGCGGGCGTGTGGACTGGTGGCCATCTCAACCTTCAACTATGCTTTTGACCAGCAAGGCTTCAATTCGACCCAGGCCATGGACCCCTTCAACAAGGCTTTTGGACACTACGACGCCGGAAAAGGACATTACGTCCTGCCAGCCTACTACCTCTCGCTGTTAAACAGTCTGGTTTATGTTGGATTCGCTTTTGGTAGGCAGACCGTTCGGGAAGCTTTGTACCTTTGCTGATGGGATCGGAAGGCGCATATATTGGCAGCGTCATCAGTGCGCGCTACGGCCGGCGAATGACCATCTTCACCATGTCTCTGTGGGCCATCGTCACGGCTACCATCCTCGTCACGTCCGGCATTAGCTTGAATCGATGGCAAGTGAGTACTCTTGTCGCCCCTTTCCGTCCAAACCCCCATCTCAATAACGACTGGCAGCTCCTTGTCGGCCGGGTCCTCAACTACATCTACATCGGAATGGAGCTATCGTCCGTACCCGTCTACCAAGCAGAGGTGGTCCCGACTCCCATCCGTGGCTTCATGGTCGGCTCTTACCAAGTCAGCCTCGGCATCGGCGGTCTCATCATCAACACCATCTGCAAGGCAACCAGCAGGATTCCGAACAACAATGCGTGGATGATTCCATACGGCCTCTATTTCGTCATTCCCACCTTCGTTGCTTCGTGCGTCTGGTTCATTCCCGAAGTGAGAATCGCAGCACCAAGGTCTCTAATTGCGTTTGAAGGTGTGCTGACGTGGGCAAAGTCGCCGAGATGGCTCCTCATGAAAGGCCGCGATGATCAAGCCCTGGACGCACTGAGGAAGCTTCGAGGCAAGCACGGCGAGGTGTCTCCGGAGACTGAGCTGGAACATATGCGCAAGTCGCTGTTTGATGAGGCGGACAAAGGGACGTATGCCGACCTATTCAAAGGCCACAACCGCCGAAGAACATTGATCACGATCATGGTAGCGTTCTTCTTTCAAGCTACAGGGCAAGTACTCAGCGGGCATTATGGCGCGGTGTTTGTCAGATCGCTGGGCCACGTTGATCCATTCACCATTACCGTTGCCCAGTCCGGAATCAACACCCTAACATCGTTTGCTGGCATTTTGATGATCGATCGAGTGGGGAGAAGGTAATTCTGCTGACGAATACCATCGTTATGCTGTCGCTGATTTCGATTTGCTCACAGACCACTCTGGTTGACTGGATCCTTCTTCATGGGCGCCGCGCTCATGGCCATGGGAGCATTCAGCGTGCCCAAGCCGACTACATACTCCTTGGCCGTGGGTATCGTCTCCGCGATGTTGGTTTTCCAGCTTGTTTATGTTGCCACTCTCGGCCCTCTCTACTATACCCTCGTCTCTGAGATTCCAACTGGACACCTTCGAGATAAGTCTGTCAGGATCTCAGCGGTCACCAACGTCATCACAATGTATGGTCTTCGCAACCACCACGGCCACGAGGCTTCTCGCTGATGTAATATAGCTTCGTCGTAGCGTTTACGCTGCCGTACCTTCTGGAACGCCCTGGTGCAGATCTGGGGGGAAAGGTCGGGTTCATTTACGGTACGTGGCCGTTGGGAATTTTCCTCTTGCGGAATCCGCTAATTGATCCGTCTCCGCAGGAGGTATATGTTTTTCATCGCTCGTCTGCGGTTACTTCTTCCTTCCGGAGCTCAAGGGCCGAAGCCTTGAGGAAATCGATGTGATGTTCAAGGCTGGCTTGACCTTGCGCAGTTTTGGTGATGTTTCCGGCCGCCTTGGCCCGTCCCGCTCTCGATAGATGGCAAAGGCAAGAGGGTGCTGGAGCAGCAATTGATGGGGTAGAACGGCTTGAAAACGACGATGAGATGGTGCCAACCGCCACGCGATTTTCACGGCCAGCCTGGCATTGCGCGGGTTGGGTGACGTCTCCGGCCGCGCGCTCTCGGTGTATCGCAAAGGAAAAAGGGAGCCCGAGCAACAATCGATGAGGTGGAACGGCTCGAAAATTGGCGATGAGACGGCACCAACAGCCAGTAAAAGGCCGACGATCGACAGTCATCTGTGCCAGGCGTGTGAAGCGTCAAAAATGTCCGATGTGTGTTCAAAAACTCGTGTTTGTCTGCTTCGCAATAGAAGCCGCTGGCATGGACATGAAAGAGAGTCAGAAGAAGACAGCGAGTTCCCCACCAAACAGTTCTCTCATCACATCGCCGTGATCGACCCTGCCCCCTTCCTCGTCTTGTCTTCGTAGAACGGCGTCCAGGAGAGGGACGATCCGAGCAGCACTGGGACATTGCCACTTATCGATGCCGTGCAAAACCTGTGTGATCCACGCACGATCTTGTGCGCCGCATTCGGTGGCGGCGAGGAAAAGCGGCCACATCATTGTTGGGGTCAAGCCCAGGGATTGTGACGGGGAGTCAAGGTTTCGGCCCATCTGCAGGGAGTCGGTTATGCTGTCTGCACGTCCGGGGGTCGATATGTCCGAAGGAGAAGTGGTTTGTGACCCAATGTGTTGGACGAGATCGAGTAGAATATCTCTGGTCAGCTCGATGATACGGCGCGTTGCAGTCTGCACGTCATGAGATGCCGGGGCGTTTGGGAAAGCAGATCGGTGTAGATTGATGATTTGCGCGTAGAAATGAGCGACGTAGACTCGGGTATTCAGCACGATCCTTCGAGCTAGTTGCGGCTGTAGTGATTGGTCCAGCTGCTTCAGGTTGTTCAGAAGGGTCGTGACTTGGGGAGAGGCAGACCATAGGCTGTGCAGCTCTGCAAGAATGCGTTGGCCGTCTTGCATGGTGTTGTGTTCCGGCAGATTGCGCTCGTGGTGGAGCTGAGGACTTTTGAGCCTGATGATGGGAGTAACAAAGGCCTGGGCTCTGAGGAAAAATTCCAGGCCAGGCTGGTTGAGTGCATCGTAGGCCCAATTGGACGCGCTCTGTGAGGCTTCGTTGCGATCGCGGTTGGGTTCAGTTGAAGAATCGGACATCACCGGATCTGCGGGCCGCGGGAGACGACTTTGACTACCAAGTGCGTGAACGAGGTTTGGCTCAAAAATAGATTCATCTTCAAGGGACTGCGATGATGATGCTGGCACTTGAGGCATAGAGGCATCATTGGTGATCCATTGGGCTTTTACCTGCAGCATCCCAGTCCACAGGATCAATTGCTTCTTAGGGCCCAACCACGAGCGGATACGATCGTAGTTTCGACGTAGTCGATGTTGGAAGCCTCGCAAATGACGAAGCGGCCAGGCAAGGCGATTGGATATGGTGGTAGTCGCGGTGGTCAGCTACGCGTGGATTAGCTGATATCTGAGGGGGACGGACGGCTATTTGCCTACCTCAATACATGCCAAGAGAAATGTACTTGCGAAAGCATGCGCAAGTTGCTCGGGTTCGACATCCGCGCTGCCAAAGATCGACTCAGTCATCTGGCTTGCGGAATGGTAGTAAGCCATCCACTCTGCCGATGAATCATCCGCGGCCGCGGTGGTGTACGCGAGATGGAGCTTGGAGAGGCCAAGTACACTGGAGAGCACAGCGGGAGATTGTCTCGCCATGGCCAGGATGGCTGGGCACGCGTAACGCCATTCATTGTCGGTTGGAACAATCAACAGAGTCGGATTGATTGAGTCTACGAAGTAATCAATCAAATTCTGCTGCCAACCGACGGGATTTGCTTGTCCAGACGCAAAGGCTGCAGCAGTGGCCGTCAGCTCAGCAGAAGCAGCACCCATGTCGCCTCTGCGAGGGCCACCAAAGCTGTATTCCGGCCCAACTGCTTCCACAAGACCAAGATCAGCATCGAAGTCTGTAAAGTCTGGGAAATAGTTGCTGGGGAGAGGAGCATTGAAAGTGCTACTCGGCTCGCTGGCAAGGTCCCACTCGTGCTCATCGACAGTATAGGGATTGGCGACACCCGTAGGCAAGTGATATGCAGACGTGGTGGGGATGTTGAATGGCTGTGAGGTAACAAGTGCCTGCGTGGGAGCCTGCAATTTTGGTTCGAGGGCTTGCGGCCTGGCGGGGGAGCGGGCCTTGGGGTCGACATACTCGCAGTCTAGCCGAAGACGAATGCAGTTTGCGCAGACCGGACGAGCTTCGTCACAGCGTACTTTGCGTCGTCTCTGTGACGGGGATTAGCAAGGCATCGAGAAACAGGAGGCTGGCGCGCAACGTACGCAAGTCAGGCAACCGGTTTTGCGCTTAGGTCCGGAACGGCCGGTGCCTCTGGAGTGGATGGGAGGCTGCATGTCTGATAATGGGGCAAGTTAGACTCCTCCATCCCTCGAGACTATCTGGGGGTGAGGAGAGGCATTGCAACTGGGCTGGCAGGCTGGCGGCCAAAGTCGATCTCGGCGGGGCAGAGGGCATTGGATTGTCTATGTAGGGCGGCATTGGACTTGTCGGTAGAGACGGGGTGACGTCCACGCGTTGTGCGACGGCGTGCTCGCCTGCTTCGCCGGGATGTAGGTCAGTGCAGGAGAGGCGCGAGTAGGCAACAGGATTGCTGAGGCGGCCATTGAGTACCCCAAAATAGCAAACCACGATCTCCGCACGCCGTCGACGAAACACTAGCGCGGGTTTCCTGTAGTGACGATGGCCGTTGAGACGATTAGTGTGTACACAGTAAGAAGCAGAGGTGTGCTATTTCCGGAGGCGGGGGAGGGAGAGACGTGCGATAGGGATGTTGTGAGAAGAAGCTCCAGGCTGTAGCCTAGCCCGGCAGCTTCAACTTCAACGTCACCTCGCCTCCCCACATTTCTGATGTCTTCCGGCGCTGCAGTCCGGACCATCCTACGGTCAGAGCGGAGCCAGACGCACACCAATGGGTGACCAATGGGTGGAGGGATGATGAACAAGCTCATCCTGGCCATCATCAAACAAAGCCGTCATGGGCGGGGGAGGCGTGGTGGCAGTGCATCCAATCCTACGGGCGAGGGAGAAACGGCGGGGCTCAGCAACCACGGGCTGCTGAGTCAGGTATGTACATGAGCTCCGCCACCCCCGTAGTGAAGAGGACGCGTGCACTGTCGCTGCAGATGGTAGGTACATGTAGTTAATGACCAAGACTGAGGAGAGTCGTCAGGTAAGCAGGCGAGGGAGGGGAGGGGAGAGGAGTCAAGCAGTCTCCGCAGTGTCACGGCACTCCGCGCGTCCCAGCACTAAATTCATCGACTGTCACCACCGCTTGGCCTGCCGAGCCTCACGCGTCACTTGCACTCAACAAGACGATGCAATGCCACATCCTGGAATGACAAACGGCATTACTCAATCATCACGAACCCCCATCTCGACTCATGCAGCGGCCATAGACATCATCATGGCCTTGCCGCTTTGAAGTGTCACAGCAAACAATTTGGAGGTGATTTTAATCCTCTCCTGAACATCAGATATCGAATCACGGCTTTGTTGTAATTCCAACGGTCCGAATATGGCGAGATATTACACGGTCCTACTCGTCGGATTGCTGGTCCTACTCGCCCTTCCCTCTCCCGCATCTGCATTTGGCGCGGGAAACATTGCTTCCGTCTCCTCCATCGAAGGATTAAATTGGCGCCATGGCGATCTGGAAGACTTGCTAAAGACCGTTGCTTTCCTTCGAGGTATGTTACCCATTCCGTGATAGATGGCCGGCTCGAGCTCAACACTATCATCAGGACACAAATGGACCAGCATGATGATCAAGCGAACCTATTTCGGCAACTGGCTCCGAGACTATAGCCAAGCAATCGACGTCGGCACTCTCAAAGGCGTGCAATCCGACACCATTCGAGTCTTAATATGGGTGCTGTCGTTCATGAGCTTTGGCTATGCAACTGCTGAATTCGAAGTCACCGCTGACCGTCTGGGTGTATACCGTCCCGAAGAACACATCGACAATCCCAAAGACTACGCCGAAAACGTAGACGCGCGCAAATATGACTCGCGGCTCAGAGGACCTGTCGAACCGATTGAGTTGGCTGTAGACCCTAATTCAGGCATGAAGAACTACATCGCCAACGAGAGTGGAGGCTGGGCAACGTCGATTGGTTACGTCAAGTATAGCTTTGCCCGGAGCATCCACTTCGGGAGGCTATACACTCACGGTGCACAGCGAGGGCGTGAAGAGGACCTTTGCGAGGCATTGAGGTGTCTTGGCCAGGGCCTGCACTGCATGGAAGACTTTGGAGCCCACACCAACTACGTCGAGCTTGCACTCCGAGAGCTGGGCTACCAGAGTGTTTTTCCTCATGTCGGGTCACAGACCATGATCAATCTCCACGGCAAACAAGTCTTTCCACTGGTCACTGGCACGTTCGGCGGCGTCGATTTTCTCCATTCGGTTCTTGGCGAGGCTACGGATCACGTCACTCAGACCGAGGTCAATCAAACCGAAGTCGACCAGCTGAATGCCGCCATGAATCAGGCAGCAGCAAGTCAAAATAGCGGAAATCGAGCTGTCGATCCCGTCACAAGAGCTTCCGGATTGACTGATCTCCTGGCCCAACTCCCCGGAACTGGCGGTCTCATACAAGAGGCTATCGGATTACAAGCAGCCTCTGACGCCCAAGCGGCTGAGAATGAGCGGACCACTGGCTCCAACGAGTCGTACGTGCCGTATGGGAATGCATACGACACTACTCGCATTGGCGGCATCTCTGGCGGAAGCTTCCAGGCTCCCCCAAGCATCGATCCTCAGCAAGTCATTGCCAAGATCTACCCCCTTTTCGTATTTCGAGACAAAGTCGTCCGCACTATCGCCGGTAAGTGCAGAATTTTCGCGTGATCATGATGTGGGCAAGCTAATTTGCGGAAACAAAAGGCGTTGTATCGAAAATCCCCGGGCTGGAAAGGATGATCGAAACGATTAGCGAGAAGGTCACCCTCTTTGTGATGGGCCTGCTTGCGCCATACGTCAAACCCGTCATCGCAGCAGCGTCCAATGCTCTCAAACAAGGCAGCGGTACTGTTGTGCACGCCAGTGCCCAGCAGCAGTACCTCGTGTGGTCAGATCCGTCGAGCACCGATCCGACACACTCCATGCTCTCGAAGGATCACTTCTCAAATGTGCTCAATCCGCCTGCTGGACAAGTGGCATCCGCGATCCTGCAATACGTCGCTCCCCGCGTCATCTACGGCTGGGACAATCCGGACGTTCCCCAAGAAGAAATCATGCATGACATTTCGCAGGTGTTTCACCATCCCGCTCTGCGCAATCAGAGTTTGGAAATCCATCGTAACATGTTCATGGCCGTGGAGAGGTGGGCGCAAGCAGGGCACGGTCACGACCTGAACGCCACTTTGAGCTCCGAAAGCGTCAAAGCAGGG
This sequence comes from Neohortaea acidophila, assembly GCF_010093505.1. Lineage (NCBI taxonomy): Eukaryota > Fungi > Ascomycota > Dothideomycetes > Mycosphaerellales > Teratosphaeriaceae > Neohortaea > Neohortaea acidophila. Next base: position 421,993 of record NW_022985514.1, read on the forward strand.
AGGAATCACCATGTCCAAGACTTGGGCCAGAGTGTGCAAGGGCTGGAACATCAGCTGCAATCACTCGGCTCGTCGAGTCACAGTGCAACTGCTGGCGGACCACTCGCAAGCTTTCTCGGCGGCAGCCAGCGAAGTCAGACGCTGGACTTTGAGCCATCGCAGACGTCGACTGATTATGAGGGATACGGCGCAGCCCCACAGCCTGTTCCGTCCGCATATCAACAGGGGTATGACATGTCACCCAACCAAAATCAGCAATATGGTCAGCCGACGGGAGGCTACCAGCAGAGCGGCTACGAAGGCTATGAACAAAATCAAGGATATGGTCAGGGGGGAGGCTTTGGCCGATATTAAACCCGACCTCCATGCGTCACACTCTCTCCGAGAAATGCACTACACGAAGAACGCCCATTGAGACTATGCTTAGATAGGCCGGTAACGTATGGGCACGACAATAATGTGTGCTGACCTAAAAGTTCATTGTGCCCAACCATCACGGCCAAATTTCGCTCGGGATGCGCATTTTCGCTCGGGATGCATATTTCTTTCATCCCAGATATATCAAGACCACCCATCTCCATGTTTTCTTTGTTCAATTACAACACTACAAAGTCTTCTCATCTTCATACATCGCAAACGCTTTGTGCGTTAAATTGTTGCATCCACAACAAAGAATCTCCACGATGTCAATGGCGATGGCGGGTTCAAGTTATCGTCCGGCTGTTTCCTGCAAGACGCAACATCCGTACAAATCACTCGGTGCAATCATCTTCACCACTGCTACAATCACCTCGACGCACTATTGCAAGTCTACAATCATGGACGATGACCACGATCTGAGCATGTATGATGATGGTTGGGAATCGGCCCCTGAAGCGGCATCCGAATATTCTACGCCGGTAGGAGAAGGGCCACCAGAAGAATGGCCAGCTCAGAGAGACTCCATCCCAACCAGTCGGAACGACACCGAAGAGTCCCGGGTTTCGGACTCCTCATCGGAGACGGAAGATCCTGCTGCAACGACAGCTGCCGCAGTACCTGTCGTCACCGTTGATCCCCCTTCACAATCGCCAACCACAGCAAGTCCAACCCTCACGTGGGAGGACGCACGCAACTTCGGCGCGGGCGCATTTGACGACGATGATGCAGACGCAGCCTTCAACGCAGTCATACGTCGCCAAACGCTTCCTCCGCAAACCGTGGAGCAGATCGAAGCGGAGGAGGCGAGGGGTTTCTTCTACAATCAGCGGCCTCGCTCGCCGGTTTTTGGGTACCCGAAATCGGACGAGGTATACATTCAGAGCAACCGAGTGTATCAGGGCGAGGAGATCGGAACATTTGAGGCCCGAGTAAGCACGAGATATCGCAGAGACGAGTCGCGACCCTCCAGTCCGTTGCGAAAGGTAAGCAGCACCGAGGAGTTATCGCCTGAACAGTCTCCAACTGAAGCTGAAAGGCAATCCACTCCCGAGGCAACGGAACTTGCACATGCATCGACTGAGCACGAGCTCGCCGTCGAGGCTTCATCAGATGACGACGATAAAGAGTTCTTCCAAGAACTGTTCGGATCTGGCGAAGGCGACCCAGAATCCTCCCCTGGAAGTCATCCACAGACTGCAACGGATGAGGCTCACGCGGTGAAAGGGACGCTTCGAGTCTCAACCGACATCGACAACACCAGAAAAGCGCCGTCAGAAGTCCCAGGTGACGATCTCGACAATACTGATCCAGATGATGACTCGAAATCTCCCACGAGTGCCGAAGAACTGGAAATGCTGACCAAGACGTCGATCAACGACGGCATCCAGGGGCTCCGGAATGCATACCACGCGCTCGCTCAACGCAGTCTTGATGACCACGCCAAAACGCTGCGGCTCAAACGCCAGATGCTCGCATTCTATACCAAGCACAAGAAGCTCAATGTGCTGGACGACGATCTCCTGGAAGAAGCATGCGAGTTGGGTGCCAAGGCCGCAGCTCACTTGTATCGTAGCCAGCGAGATGAGTTTCGAGGGGAGCGCGACGAGGCGAGGGACGAAGTGATCAGTTTAGTCGACGAACGTGACAAGCTGGTCAAGGAACTTCGGTGGATGGAAACTCAAGGCGAGGACGCCAATGAACGCCAACATCAGCTTGCCAAAGCCGAGAAAGATCTGAAGCACGAGAAGGAGAAGTCGATGGCATGGAAAGCGGCTTACGAGAAGCTGCACCCGTTGGCGATGGTTGAGATTCAGCGTAGGGAGAGGAGGGAGGATTCTTGCAGTGTTGCTACTCAGACAGAGGAGGGACAAGCTGTCTCCAACGTCGCCACTCAAAGAGAGGCAGAAGAAAGGGATACTTCCACAGCGACTGTACCGGGGAGTGGAGCTTCTCCTAGGCCTGTGGCTCAGGCAAGTCAGGCCAGAGTGGAGGCCCCATCTGCTCTACCCTCTTGGAATACCACCGTGGACCTGGTTGGGACGGTTGCGAGCGGACCCGACATCTCCACCTTTATTGGCAAGCATTCGTACGGCGCGCAGACGAACGAGAGGTGGAGGGCCAGAGAAGAGGAGATCCAGAACACGGCAGGGTGGAAGCGAAACTACGCCGCGATACTGCAACGGCTACAGGCGGGCGGGATAGGTAGTGCGTCAGCCATCGAGGTTAGATGACAAGGCAATGCAGATTCGATTCTCCAGTAATCCCACCGCCTAGCGTGAGGTGTGGCATGTCTTCGACACCCAAGGATGGACGAGGGGGCATCCCTCATTCCATCCAACAGGCAGACTCATAGCTCACTCTTGCCCTCTTCATCCTTTGCAGACTGCTGCACGCCAAAAGTTTCTCCCGTCCGCATATACTCGGCTTCCTCATCCGTATTTGCCCTCCCCAGAGCCGCATTGCGGTGAGGATACCTCCCAAACTTTCGTAGAGGCACCTGATGCATTTCTTCAAATGCGACCGTTCTGGCGATATGGTGGACGGCATCTTGGTCGCCCGCGGCTTCTACTTCTTTTCTCGCGCTTTCGCTCAGAGCCATGTAAAGATCGTGGGAGGGTATGTGCTCGGAGTGCATGAGTGGCAGTAGGAGATATTGTCGGATGACTGGGCGAAGCACGTAGGGCGGATAGTTGACCGGGTTTGGGGAGAGGCGGAGGCTGGCGTGAATGAGGGCGAGAGCGATGCGATCGTAGTGTCCGTAGACCAAGCGTAGACCGGCCTCGTCGCGGAAGACATTTCTGGTGATCTGATCGAACAGCACCGACAATGCGATCAACGTGTCTGCCGCTTCCTGCTCACCCTTGTTCGCAGCATCTTTGACCTCCTGTAAGAAAGGGTGCGAGATTGCCGCCGCGTCCTCGACATCCTGAGCAGCGCTGTGGAATGGAGGCAGGGGGTATTCATCCGGCCCAACTGCTTGCAGGGCATGGACGAAATTGCCCCTGCACTCTTTGTCAAAGGCTTCTTTGTCTGCTTGACTTTGACCTATTCCCCACCACTTTGCGTCGACTTCGGCGTTGCTTACTGAGGCTCCTGGTGTAAGACCAGCATACCAGAAATCATGAAGACGGGTGTAGAGGGTGCCGTTGAAGATGTTGCGATCTAGTGTGAAGCTGGATGGAGTGGTGGCGGAGGCGGCGGCAAAGGAGCGGGCGTTGAGGCCGTTGGCCGCGGCAGCGAGGGTCATGCCTAGAGTGGTCGTCGGGCGACGGAGCAGTCGGTAGAGCATGGTGGAAGATGAGGTGCATGGCGCGGAGTGAAATGGGAAGTCGAGGAGGAGCTAGTCTCGTAGCCTCCCGCCGGCTTCATCTTGGCAAAGGCCAGGCAGCAGCAGCCTTGTCCTGTACCTATCTTAACCAGGCACGCGACCTACCTAGGTATGGACACATTGTGACGAGAGTGAGCAGCTTGCTATCAAAGCCTGCCAAATGCAATACATGTCGTTGAAAAGATGGACTGTAGTTGGTTACTGCCGGATCGGGAATGCAGGTGCGGGTGAATCAGCATCATGCAGGGCGGAAGATGGATGCAAATGCGCAAAGACGACAATGAGAATGAACGTCGCAAGATCTTCTGCTTTTATTGTATACCGAGGACCCTTGGGCCATCTGACCGTCTCTGCTTGAGCCGAGCCCGCTAGCTATGCAGTAATTGTGCAGCAGTGGAGGGCGAGTGAGCACGTCGCAGCAGAGCATCCAGATTGAGGACACTTGAGCTCGAGGTGGGAATGGGAGTGCTGCCTCCGAGGCAACTTACTCCACCTCCTCGATCTTTGGGGGCGCACCGCCGGCCTTTGCATCATCGTCCTCGAGATCCGGCATGTCCTCGTCATCTTCGCCCTCGTCCTCCTCATCACCTCCCATACCACCCATGCCGCCCATGCCTGCGCCGCCGAGTTTGCTGAAGTCGATGCCACCAAAGCCCCCATCGCCGCCCATGCCCATGCCGCCCATGCGCGACATGTAGTCGTCATCATCGGCGACCGCGTCCTGTTCATCCTCGTCGACCCACTAGCAGTCAGATGTGTTAGTATTCATCAACGTTTCTCACAAAAGTCCTGCATAGCCCACCTTGTCAAAGTCCGTCTTCAAGAAATGCACCTTGTTCTTGTCCTTCAGCAGTCGAGGCCAGAAATGCTCGTCTAGCTCTTTCTTCTGCAGCACCAGCTCAATGTCTCGTGGGGTGTGTCGATTCTTGGTCGCAGCGGGGTCGATTTCGGCGTAGAACTCGAGCTTCACGGCATACGTGCCCTTTTTGGACTCAGAGTAGCCCTGGAAGTTGAGGTGCGTGGGTTGGATGTCGAGCTTGATCTTGTCCTTTGAGACGTCGGGCACGGAGATGGTGAGGAAGACATGGTTCTTTTCCCTGTCCGTTGCGGAGCTGCGTTGGGCCCAGGTCACTGTGAGGGTATGTTTAGTGTCGTGTCTTCGGTCGCGGGTCTATCACCTAGGCACATACCTTCCGGGGTGATGAGATTGCCGTGTAACGCCTCCATTTCTTTCATGTCCTGCGTTGATGTCGTCAGCGATTGGGGGCGGTTGGCTCACGCGCAGAATAGACTCACGGTGGTGTCTTTGAGCGCGGTCGACATTTTGGTGAACTGGGTATGAGGTGTTGAGTGGTTTGATTATCGTTCGCGGGTTTTCAGGACCAATAGAGGCAGTGAAGTCGTTTTGAGGGCGCGTAGAAACAACCCGAAACGAATGGAAAAGAGGGCGGAGTTGAAACGTTTGGCACCGATGAAGGGGAGAAGTTGATGTTTGCTGGCGCGGGGTTGTAGAAAGCAGGGTCAATGTGTTCAACCGGGCGTTCAGAAGGCTGCAATGCTTTTCTGATGGTGCGAGGATTGAGATGAAGAAGTAGTGAGGCAACGTAGCGGCAGCATGTCCTGCGGAAGCTTCACGTTAGGTTTGCAAAAATTCCCCCACTGCAGCTGCCTGACGTTTCGCCGCACGGACCACGTTCGCGGTCCGCCAAAACGTCACCTGGGATGGCAGGTGCGCGTACAGTAAAGGTATCTTGCCGTTGTCCACCTCCTCGCCTTTTACCCTCTCCACCGGCACCATGAATGTGACTTGCACCATCCTTCAACCCGCTGGATCATGAACATTGTCATACTCGTCGATCCGCGGCTTCCCTGGCGATGACAACACTGCTGTCCTCCTCACGCACCTTGGAATCATGAATGCAACCCGCCGATTCTTCTACGGCCCTTCGCCTGAAGAACAGGTAATTTACGCAGAAGTGGCAAACATGGACGATGACATGTGACGCTGACGTCTACGGGCAGAAACAAAAATGTATGTCTCTCGTGCGGTCCAACGACCGCAAGCTCGACCGCGACATCGCCAACCTCAAAGCCCTCGAGACGAAGACGCGCAACTTCATCTTGCAGGCCAACAAGCGAGCCCAGCGCAACCCCGCCCGATCCCAGCAAGCCGCGCAAGAGATGCGCACGTTCGCCAAAGAGTTGGTGCGGGTACGGAAACAAAAGGCGCGTGTTGTGACCAGCAAGGCCACTCTCGCCAGCGTCGGTATGCAGGTCCAAGAGGCCTTTGCCATGCAGAAGATCGCGGGAAGCATTAAATCTGGCGTGGGCATTATGAAAGATGTGAACACCCTTGTGAAACTACCCGAGCTTTCCGGCACCATGCGGGAGTTGAGCCAGGAATTGGTGAGGGCGGGCATCGTCGAGGAGATGGTGAGCGATTCATTGCCCACCGATGAATTACTAGAGGGCGAGGACGACGAAGCGGAGGCGGAAGTCGACAAGGTATTGGGGGAGATCCTGAAGGACAAGGTGCAAGGTGCACAAGTTCCGCTGGAGCCTGTGCAGCCCGCAGAAGCGCAAGCAAACGAGGAGGAAGAGGAGGCGGATGCGGAAGAGATGCTGGCGCAAATGAGAGGCAGATTGGAAGCGCTGAAGAGTTAGGCAGTGCTGTGTGGAGGGTTTGGCTGTAGATCAAGGCCTGGATGGCGTTGGCGTTTTCGATGGAAGACTAGATGATCGTTTCACTGCATACTACTTCCATATGCAAGCCTTTTCGTGTGCATATCGGGGTTACGGACGCAAGGTCTCGCTGCCATTCATCCTGTGCTCCGATCTCAGGGCAGGCATGCGATGCCTCAGGCGTGGATGCGGGAGCAAACATTCGGCTGCGAGCGTTAGCGCGCGGCTAGCGGGCGGGCGCAGCCGAAGTCGTGGCAGGGCTTTCTTTATTACTCCTGTCCCAGCCATGACTTGTCTCTCACTCATTCAAACAACGCATCCCCCATCCTCATCATCCACATCATCCTCGTCGCTGTGTCTTCCGCAGGGACACGTCGTTAATCTTCCTCCACTCAGATCACTAGTCCTCGCCGACGCCACAAAGTGTCCGCCGCGATCAACCGCGACATCAGTCACCCAGCGTGACGCCTGCCTTCACTCATCCACACCTTGACTGCAACCGAGACCTCCCAGTCCGTCTTCGCTCGCACAAACCACCGCGAACACCAACCACCACCCTCACCTCAAACACACCTCCACCGCAAAGCATAACCACCTTCCAACACCACTCAACATGTCGGGCAAGCTAGACCAATCCCTCGACCAGATCATGCACGACGGCAAGCCCGCCGGCGCCGCTCGTCGCGGTGGCCGCATCGGCCGTCGACCTGCCCGCTCCGCCAAATCCAAGGCCAAGGCCGCCATCGCTGCTCCGGCTGGTGGTGTGCAGAAGAAGAGCGCCCGCGCGCCCGCTCCCTCGGCTCTGACAGCCCCTTCTACTGGCGACAGCAAGATCATCGTCAGCAATCTGCCCGAGGACGTCACTGAGACGCTGATCAAGGTACGTGGACCGGGATGACGAAGTCCAAGACGCGACGCCTTTCTTTTCTGCGACGATGTCGATATCGTTCCGCCACTTTCCTCTCCTACGGTCCTCCTTTCGAAGTGTAAGGTCGACGAGCTCCAAGAGCTCGCGAAGTCAACCGCTGGAAGAACTGCTACCAAAGGCATGGACAGCGACTTCATCTACCCTTCTTGCAGCACCCATCAGTGTTCGATGCCTGCCTGGCAAGCAGATGCGTCACCTGATATGCAGACGACAACGAAGCTACACCGGTCGGGGCCAGTGAGCGAAGCGCAACGCGTTGGGTTCATACCATGGGATAGCAGTGCGCGGTGCAATCTTTGGCAGAAATACCGGGAGTTGCCCGCACAGATGGACATGCGCTGTTGAGATACAGCAAGGGGTGAGCAACATGCTCTTGAGCAACACAGCTCTGCGGCTGCGGACGCCGTATACCCCAAGATGATGTCCATCGTCAACTTGAGGGTGCAAAAGGTCAAGGCTTTGTGGTGGCCAAGACCGTCTCTCATCCGACCGCTTCCACACTGCTCTCAGTATACCGCGCGCGAAAGCGCCACGTCAATTCTGAGCGGAGGTTGCCAAAGTTGGAAACAACTGTCCTCCCGACGGTGCTCGAAAGGGTACCACAGGCAGTGTCATGTCCCTTCACCGCTCGCTCACTGGTTCCCGTATCGCGAACACGCAGACCACCTTGCCGCAGCGACGTCAACGCACGAGATGGGCAAACCGACCGTTGTCCTATGATTTGATTTCTGCAATCTCTTTGGCTCGAACTCGATTTCTCATGGCACTATTCCAGCAGCCCACTGACATTCCATTCACATCAGGACTACTTTGGCAAGACAATCTCCCGGGTCAAATACGTCAACCTTACCTATGGGCCGACTGGAAAGAGCCGTGGCATTGCCACCATTGTGTTCGCCGACCCTGCCGCCGGACCCAAAGCAGCGCGCGACCTCGACGGCGTCAAAGTCGACAACAGGGCTATGAAGGTATGTGTGACCGTGCTCACGGCCGAGGTGTGGACTTATACTAACACCTTCTCAGATCGAAGTCGTGCTCGGGGCGAAACACGCACCTGCGCCTCCGGTCCCCAAGGGTCTGGCGGATCGCATGTCGTAAGTATAGCTCCAGCTCTTTTGAGATGGCTGGCATCTAACAGTCATTGCAGGCAGCCAAAGGGCGCAGCAGCAAAGAACAAACCGAAATCGGCGGCGGCAAAGACGAATGGAGCGGCTGCTACCAACGGAGCTGACAAGGGCAAGCCTGGTCGCGCTCGCAAGGCCGGCCGTGCTGGACGTCCGAAGAAGAAGACTGCGGAGGAGCTGGACGCGGAGATGCAGGACTACTTTGGAGACTCGGGCGCGGCCAACGGCGCTGCCCCCGCAGTTGCTGCTCCTGCTGCCAATGCCGACGCCGGTATGGTGGATGAGGTGTTGTAGAGGGGGAGATATTGTGGATCACCGGGCAAGATGCATTCGATGGCGGGACGGAGCTCAATAAGACTGATGGCCTCGGGCTAGGCAAGAAATTGAATCGGCGTTGGGACAGGCCACAGACACAGCAGATGTATCAGTAGAACTTCGAGAATGCACACTCATGGCGTTGCGCGCTGGCTACCTTGATGTATAATACCGTGGTGGATGCATCGTGCCAGCATCGATTATCGCTCGGCCCACTTTCCTGACCTCATTGGTGGGGTAGAGGTGTACACGGAAGTGGTTCCGATGTGGAAGTGGCAACAATCTTTGCCCTGCGTCCCCCCGGAGCTAACTGCGGCACTTCACCCCTCCGCGCTCACAAATCCATTTGCGCCTCCTGCTGCTACGATCCACAGCATCGGATCCAGACTTCTTGGCACTCATTCCACTGGATGTGCGGGTGGCGGTTGACGAGTGGCGGTACGTACCTCTCAAACAGCCGAGCTCTCTGGGATGATGCGATGTCTGGCCTACCACACCGTCCCGATGGCTACGGGAAGGACAGTCCGGGCAGCTTTATTGGACCCTGAGCCCCCTGCGCTTGATAGGTGGTGCATCTCTGGTGAACTCTCGGTGGCGGTTCAAGCGGTCTCAGTCCATCCACTTGCCACTCTGACGTTGCTTCGGCTAACTTGCTTCTTCCCCCGGCCTGAGATGAGGGGCATGAGAGGTGTCTCTTTTGCATCGCCCGCCAGCATTCATCGCACCACCGACGTTCCCGAGGGGCAGAGGCCGCCTGGCAACGAGGAGACACCAACTGGCCTTCTCCTGCACCACTTGTGTCGATCCGCAACATCCCCTAGCGCCGGTTCTAGACGCGTTTCCATGACATCGCCCCGACGAGAAAAGTCGGGCTCGCCCACGAAATAGTGGGGTATGTTTGGGGCATGACCCCGCAGCAGACCTGCCCCAGTTCCAGCGTCCCGTCGCCCCGAGAGCCATTCACAGCGCGCGCTGCCGGCCCTCGATTGCCAGATGCAGCAATCCTTGTGTGCGGGAGGGCATGGACGAGTGGATGCGGGTTGGTAGATCGGGGCCCGTCGCCCCAGCAGAGTTTTAATCCCGCCGCAGGCCATAGCTCCCTCCTTTATATAACCCCTCACCTGCTGCGCCGTAGTAATCTTTCTCCTCCCCTCCCATCCCCCATCGCCGAGCGATTTACTACAACCCTTTCCCTACTCTCAGATACCCCCTAGATTCATCAAAAGTTCATCATGTCTGGTCTCACCACCACCCTCGAGACGCCCACTGGCGGCAAGTACGAGCAGCCCACCGGCCTGTAAGTGATCCCAATGCCCATGCCCTGCGGTGGCAAAAAAAGGCTGTCTGGCCCGAGCTAACCCCGCACGCAGCTTCATCAACAACGAATGGGTGAAGGGTGTCGACGGCAAGGAGTTTGAGGTCTACAACCCGGCCAACGAGTCCGTCACCTGCAAGGTCTCCGAGGCCACCGAGAAGGATGTCGACATCGCCGTCGCCGCCGCCCGCAAGGCCTTTGAGGGCCCGTGGCGAAAGGAGACGCCCGAGAACCGCGGCAAGCTCCTCGTCAAGCTCTCCGAGCTCTTCGAGAAGAACCTCGACCTCCTCGCGTCCGTCGAGGCTCTCGACAACGGCAAGGCCTACAACATGGCCAAGGTCGACATCAGCATGTGCGCCGGCACCCTGAGATATTACGGCGGCTGGGCCGACAAGATCGAGGGCCGTGTCACCGACACCACCCCCGACACCTTCAACTACATCAAGAAGGAGCCCGTCGGTGTCTGCGCGCAGATCATCCCATGGAACTTCCCCCTTCTCATGTTCGCGTGGAAGATTGCCCCCGCCATTGCCTGCGGCTGCACCGTCGTCATCAAGACCGCCGAGCAGACTCCTCTTGGTGGCCTCGTCGCCGCCAACCTCATCAAGGAGGCCGGCTTCCCCCCGGGTGTCATCAACGTCATCTCTGGTTTCGGTAAGACCGCCGGTGCCGCCCTCGCCTCCCACATGGACGTCGACAAGGTTGCCTTCACCGGCTCCACCGTCACCGGCCGCTCCATCCTCAAGGCCGCCGCCGGCTCCAACTTGAAGAAGGTCACCCTCGAGCTCGGTGGCAAGTCCCCCAACATCGTCTTCGCCGATGCCGACATTGACAACGCCATCTCATGGGTCAACTTTGGTATCTTCTTCAACCACGGCCAGTGCTGCTGCGCCGGCTCGCGTATCTACGTCCAAGACACCATCTACGACAAGTTCGTCGAGAAGTTCAAGGAGCGAGCGCAGAAGAACGTCGTTGGCGACCCATTCGCCAAGGACACCTTCCAGGGACCCCAGGTCTCCCAGCTCCAGTTCGACCGTATCATGAAGTGAGTTCCATCTTACACACTGCGTGCTTTTCGCATGCTAACATGTCCACAGCTACATCAAGGCCGGCAAGGAGGCTGGTGCCAAGGTCGAGATCGGCGGCAACCGCAAGGGTGACAAGGGCTACTTCATCGAGCCCACCATCTTCTCCAACGTCACCGAGGACATGAAGATCATGCAAGAGGAGATCTTCGGCCCCGTGTGCGCCATCTCCAAGTTCTCCACCCAGGAGGAGGCCATCCGCGTTGGTAACGCCACCACCTACGGTCTCGCCGCCGCCGTCCACACCAAGAACCTCAACACCGCCATCGAAGTCTCCAACGCCCTCAAGGCCGGTACCGTCTGGGTCAACACCTACAACACCCTTCACCACCAGATGCCGTTCGGTGGCTACAAGGAGTCCGGTATTGGACGTGAATTGGGCGAGGACGCCCTCTCAAACTACTTGCGTATTTCAGCCCTTCTCCATGTCTATCACTACCAGCGCATGCTAACCATGTTACAGAGACCAAGACCGTCTCCATCCGCCTGGGAGATGCCCTTTTCGGTTAAACGCAGTGTGTTGTCATGTTCAGCAAGAGGATTACGTAGCGCTACAACGAAAATGGAATGTTGTGAACCTCAGCTCAGTGTTCAGTTGTCTTCTCCCATCTACATGTTCCACCGTCGTCGTCTTGTGGTTAGGTGAAGTGAAGCTGCAAGTCACGTGGGAAGTCCGAGCGTGGCGGCTGGACGGCTTAGTAAGCATCGCTCGCTCTCAGCCTCGCGCACGACAGGTCTTCACTCGCTGTCTATGCGTAAGGCACCTTCCTTCTACACAACTGGGAAGAGAAGCGCCGGACTCGACACTCCGAAGCCATCATGTGGCAGGCTACATCTACTTCACATGCGTCCGTTGTTCAACCTATCACACCGACTCATTCACGTCCTGGCCCTACACATGCCCTGTGATTCAAAGCCTGAATAATGTCAGATGCATGGCTACTCCAGCAGCTGACACTCTCATCTATCACCGCTAATTACAGACAGATGCGTGCCTACGATTACCTGCTGACTCTGTCATTAGATGTACCTCCGGATCTTTCGTCGCACGGTCGTCAGATGCACGGCTACTCTAGCAGCTGGCAGACCCGTCTATCACGACTAATCACTGGCATATACGTGCTTACAATCACCTGCTGACGGCCTCACGAGATGTTCATTAGGATGTTTCAGCGCATGTTCGTCCTGTGTGTGCCAGGTCCCGGGCCATCCGCGTGAAGAAGTCATCCTCACCGACCGTCGGCTCCATTCCTTGCTCCTCCTGCATTCTCCTGATATTCTTCTCGTACATCAAGAGCCTTTGCGCCTCCACCTTCGTCACATCCAACTGCATGTTGTACTGGTTCACCGCCTGCTTCAGCTGCGGCTCGTTCAAGTCGTCCCGATTCGGGGTCTCAACCGCTAGCAAGCCATTCTCACCTGGCTTACAATACAAGCCGCCAGACGCTTCCCGCATTGCTTGCAATTCTTCCAGGCTGTTCAGTGCTGCCGCCTTCGGCAAATTCGTCTTCTTGTTGCAGATGAGCCAATGTTGGCACCCCCAGCAGATCACCTTGGCGGAGAACTAGTCCACCATGGTTCTGAGGGGGTTTGATCCGAGAGATTGCCCGGTGCTCTCGTTTCGATACGTCTCCAGGTCGACGAAATCGATGGGACAGATCCAGTCCTGCTCGTCCGCCTCAACCAAAAGTCGAGCTCGCTTCTGGTTGACAGCTTTTGCACCCGACGCCGAGTATCCGGCTGCGACTGGATGGGCACGATTGAGTCGGCCACTGTACAGGTACGAGCGTGCAGTCGGCGCCATTGATTTCGAAAACGCCAGCATGTCGAGATGACTGATGTCACGGACAGCCACCGTTACCGCCGAATCACTCCCGCACAGAAGCTGGAGGTAGTCGACAAACACGCCCTCACGGTATCGAACCCCTCTGTTGAGCTTTCCGTTGATGCTCTCAGGGATTACTGACAAGCAGATCATGCGGAGATGAACAGCTTTGACATCATCCATGTTGAGGTCGACGTGCTGGGCGAGACCGGCTTCTCTAAGTGGAGCATCCTATTGTAGCGTACTACAACGGTTTCTCGTAGGCTTCAAAGGGCCGACTACCGCTTCCGTCTTGAGCGGTGCTGCTCCCAACATACGGCTGGATGTCGCCATTGTTGTACACGATCCATGTCCATATCTATCCCCGTTGTCCTAGAGGCAGTGACACAACCGACGATGACAATCGACGAGCAGGGTAGAGTCGACAAACAGGAGCTGGTTGACGAGCAGGAGACATCATAGCGTGCATATGATAGTTGACAGACAGGAGAACTCGGCGCAAAGCAGATGATAGTCAAACTCAATGCAGTGATAGTCGCACGAACAGGATAGTCCTCAAACAGATGCAAGTTAGCAAGCGAATGACCGTCCGAGATTCAATGAAGGTCGACGGATACGGGAATTTGAAGAACAGTGACAATGGAACAGAGAAGTAATAACCAACGAACATAACGAACGGACGATAGTCGAGGAACAGGTGATAGTCGACCATCAGAAGTTCGGCATGAAGTTGTCCAATCTCTGTAGGACTGGCCTTAGGTTGACTCTCGGCGTTTCGTAGAGCGATGTACCCGTTCGTGTCGACTTTTAGAACGGCTTGCTTCGTTTTGGGACGACTTAGGAGAAGCGTCTCATCGTCTGAGCCGTACTTCAAGCCAGGTTGGCTACGCTCTGGACGATCGGCAGCCCTGGGCACGATCTCATCATCGGAGTCGAGAATGGTGGTCGTGATTCGTCTCCGCTTGGAGATGTAGGCCGGCGGGGGAGTGGCGATTTCATCATCCGAGTCGACTGCAGTGGGGATTGCTCGATGCTCATCACCAGCTCCCCGTGAGAGTACAATCTCGTCACCCGAGTCGAGTTCAGGGAGGAAATGCTTGGACCTCGCCACGCTCGCAGGAAGGGGAACGGTAACCTCGTCGTCCGAGTCAAAAATCGTGCGAAGTGCACGACGACGGATGTGGAGTGAGAGCGGTATTGGAGTGGGAGTTGCATTGGAGTGGCTATCTACCAGCTCTGGACGACGAAATTGTGGGAGTTGACGTGCACGTGATAGACAAGTTCAACAAGCAGCCGATCAACAAATTGATCGGCGTCAAAACCAGGCAGAAATCCACAAACGTACTGACAATCAAGGGATGCTAGAAACCGATGATAGTCAGACAATCAAGGGTTGCTAAAATGATAGTCAGACGCACAGGTGATGGTCCAACGAACACGTGAGTCGATAATGATTCCAGCTTGCTTGGCCGTGGGACGACTCTCAGCCTTTGGAAGAGCAATGAAGCCGTTTAGATTGATCGCAAGGACGGCTTGCCTCGTCTTGGGATGACTGAGAAGCGGCGTTCCGTCGTCTAAGTCGGCTGAGTGAACTTCGCTTGCGCTCCGGGCGAACGGCAGGCTTGGGAAGGGCAATGTTGCTGTTCGTGTCTACGGAGGGGGACTCGCTTGCTGACAGCCTTGATGCGAGGGTGACTTCGTACTTGGAGGACAGGCATATTCCTGCCCACCTAGCATGCTCCCAGTTTTTATACAATACATCGAGGCACTGCCGAACCTTCTCAGGCTATTGCCCTATGAGAATGCGAGCAGAGATGCGCCGCTCAGTCATCGCCCGTGCCTGCAACACTGCCACCCCTACTTCCCCGCGCCCTGATTGAAATTCATCGAGTAGCCACCCGTCTTCTCGTCCTTGACAAACTGAAAGTTCTGCGTACTCAGCCCGAACGGCTTCAAGATGGTATTGCCCAGCCCCTTTAGCTTGTCCATCATCTCCGCCATCTCCCTCTCCTTGGCCTCGTTGAGCTTGGGGGTCAGTCGCTGCGCCGCATCGATAATCTGCCGTCGGTCGGTAGGAGACAGGAATGAGACCATATTGGGTGAGACAAGAACTCTGTAGTCTTCGTCCGCGCCTTGAAGGCTCGCCCAGCCACCCTGCTCCGCTCGGCCTTTGGCGCGGCGAGTGAGGAGTTTGATTTGAAGTTTCCGCACCTCGTCCAGCGTTCGACCGGACTTCCGGAGGTTCTCGATGCGCTGAGCGACGGCCTCGTCGACCTCTTCTACCCCGTCATCCTCGTCTCCATCTTCTTCCGCAGCTTCGGCTGACTCGACCTGCTTTGACTGGCCACTAGCTTCCGCCTTCTGCTTCTTTCCCTTGATTGTGGGTAGCGGTTCCAAGCGCTCCAGACATTCCACTCCTTTTGTCGCGCTCTCCACGGCCTCCTTCCACTCTTGTAACTTCAGATGACAGGCGGCGACATTGCTTCGTAGGACGGCAATTTCGTAGTCCAGGTAATTTGGGCAGGAGGACAGGGCGCGGTCGTAGGTTTGAATGGCATTCTCAAATGATCCGTTGCCGAAGAGCTGGTTGCCCGAGCCTTTCAGTGAGTTTGACTCGGCGAGCAAGACTGCTTCTTCTTCTGGGGAGAATCGGTCTTCTGCTGGTTGTGCGGTTTCGGCCTTGCCTTTTGCTCGTTGTTCGCTGTGAGGTGGCGCGGGCTCTCTGTCATCGAAGGAGTGGAATGAGTCCGTGTCGGAGTCGCTGTCGTGGTAGTTTGTGACCATCTTGTCGAGAAGACGCGTCTGTTGATGGAGCAAAGAGAAGGTGTGAAGTTGAGGTTGCATGCGGAAGCAATTCCGGACAGTTTCACTTTCCTGTGCTCTCCAAACTTTTTTGACCGACTTCCCCCACGACAACCTCTCCCACGAAGAACGTCGCCAGAACATGGCAGACACCCCAGACTCGAACTCGCCCTCGCGCACCTCCACCCCGAACCCGCGCTTCACCTCACAAGCTCCAACAGCCGAAGATCTGTTGAAGGAGCAGACCGTTGGACTCGTCCATCTCTCCGACTTCCGCAAGAGGCGCGCCGAAGCTCTTGACCTGGTATCGCGGGATGTCACACCTGCTGCGAGTGGGGCTACAACGCCAGATGGACGGTAAGGAAGAGCATCCCACGCCCACTTGACCGGGTGCTGACCGCCAAAGTGCAGTGAGTCCGTAGCCAAAGCCGTCTTCAAGAAACGCAAGAAAAAGATTAGGAAAGGTGGATTGTCGTTTGGCGGTGACGAAGAGGAGGGAGATGGCGGCACTAGCTCTACGGCGCCCTCGCGATCAGAGACACCAGCTGCAGACGATGCCACTGCGGCCATCAAGAAGCGCTTGAAGCCCAACAGCTCCGTTGCTTTCCAACCCAAGGCTCAGACCAAGTCGGCCCTCCAACGCGAAGCGCATCTCAAAGATGCCTTGCGCAAGGAATACGCCCAGATTCAAGAGGCTGTCAAGCAGACTGAGTTTTGCTTACCCTTTGTCTTTTACGACGGCAAGAATGCTCCGGGAGGAATGTGTAGGATGAAAAAGGGAGACTTCGTCTGGCTCTTCCTCGAACGAGCGAGAAAAGTCGGCGCGGAAAAGGCGGCGACTGGCGATGGACGAGGCATGAAAGACTGGGCACGCATCAGTGTCGACGACTTGATGCTGGTTCGAGGGGATTTGATCATTCCGCATGTAAGTATTCGCGATGATGTAACTCATCACTTCGATCGGATGCTAACGTTGACAGCATTACGACTTTCATTACTTCATGGTGAACAATTCCGTCGGCTACAAAAACGTCACCATCTTCCACCACTCCGCCGAGCCTACTGCGGCAACGCCCAATCACCTCTTGCCGACATCCACCGCTTCGACCGATGATGCGCCTGTTGGTCCTACCCCCAAACCACCCGCATCCAAGCATCTCACCACAGCCGCCGACCGTCAGTCGTTTGCAGAGGCTGTATTGGTCACCCGTCTCCCGGACTCCGAGCTCGAAGGCCATCTCGACGATCCAGCGGCAACGAAGGTGGTTGATCGGCGTTGGTATGAGCGCAACAAGCACATCTATCCCGCCAGCACGTGGGAGGAATTCGATTCGACTCGGGATTATTCCAAGGGGACGCGCAAGGATGGCGAAGGTAACGCGTACTTTTTCTCGCGATGATCATGAGCTTCGCATCGTTTGACTCATGGCACCCCGGAGCGACTCATCAGCCACCATATCAATCCCAAGAAGGCCAGAAATAGGCACATGGGGTTGAGGAAGAACAGGGCAAATGGCGTCGGCCCCAGCAGACCCATGACCACGTTCGTCGCGCATCGTCCCAGCCAGATGTCGATTCTCCTCGATAGAGTGCCGAGTCGAACGGTAAAGTCCTCGAGGGTGGGCTGGTCGTCGACATCGTACCACTTGGCGCTGTCCCAGCTCGGTTTCCGAGAGTTCGAGGGGCGGATGGTGGATATGGATGAGCTGCTGCTGCTTCTGCTGATTGGCGCCGAATGGATGGTCGTGGTCATTGTTGTAGTAGCCATTTAAGTGGCGAGAAAAGCAGTTGATGCTGAGTCTCTCGTGAACAAGAAGTCTCGCAGCAAGTTACTGAGGACTCAAGCAAGGACGAGGAACATGCGGTTACTGATGCACATGATATACATATCGCCACTTTCAACAACCCAGCCGCACAACACTTCCTACCCCGACAACCATACCGTCAATCCTCCGGAGCGTTCATCCAGACCCGTGTGCAGAGAAGCTCGACCCTCATTCGTCTGTGGTCCTGCCTAATGCGGAAAATGTCGGCCAATCAGGGAGAGGCAACAAGCCATGAGGTGGGATCAAGGGTCCTGGGGCGAAGGACGTCTCGCACCCACTTTCACCCACTTCAGCATACATTCCGAGTTGTGCCGACTGTCAGTCGTCTCGTCATGCATAAGATGGAAGCCCAAAAGTCACAGTGGAGATGCTCCGGGACGTTGAAGCCAGTGTGGCCTGGTGGGTCGGGTGATTGTCGTCTGACACGGTGCTGCACCCCGAAATCACGAGCATCTTCACTGTATCGTGCACACCACACGATGGAAGCTCGACGTCCTCTGCAAAGCTGCGGGACCTGCATACTGACGATGACAAAAAGGATGGAGTTGGGTGTCTCCCTCACCAGCCGCTGCAGGTACGCTTCATCTTGTGCTGGCCCTGACTCAGCATGAGTAACCTGATGGTGACACCTCTGTCTGGACGGCTTGTCAACGAGGCGAGGCTGGATCATAGCAAGTGGCTTCTCTGGTCACATGTAGGTGGAAGTGGGATTACTCAGGCCTTTCGTGGGAGACTTTCAATGGAGCGTCTTGATGCTCAACAGCACTTTGGAGCCCTCTCTCTACTCAAGGTACACACAGTACATCCGCTGCAGACCCCGCATTGTTATCGACGCTTATAAGCTGCTTCCAACATGGTTTCTGACAAATCAGTTGGGTCAGCATGGTCGAGGCCATCATGTTGCTCATTCACACTGTCAATGTCTACCCTTGGCTCGTCTGGTCTACTGCGCTTCAGTCCCACTCATCGATGCGGAGGCAAAGACGATGCAGCAGGCGAAAAGAAAGCGAGTCGTGCTCTGGAAGCCTACATCCGATTATTGCAAGACATGCCGGTCAGTGCGAAACCATGCAGAGCGAATACGAGATGCCCACGACTAACCGAATCCAGCAAACGGAAGATCAAGTGCGACGGGCTGCGGCCATATTGTCAGAAATGTCTGCGCTCCGGCATCACTTGCGAGGGATATAGTAGCTGGGAAGTGGCATTTCGAGACAATCACAGCGACAAGGCTCTCGTCCGAACGACCGCCGAACCCCAGCCCGAAGCCATGATCACTGCAGAAGCCGTTCACCGTGCCCAAATGCTCGCCGCTTTTATTCAAGATCGCTACCCGGCACATAAGGAGTCTCTCGGGCCGTACGCGCCTCATACCAACGAGTCTTCGCTACTGCACGTCTGCGCTCGGGTTGATATCAATTCACCGCCACTCCTCCTGCAGGCCATTGACACGATCTGCTTGGCCCATTTGGCAGGACGGTCGCAAGAATCTCGGACAATCTACGCCGCGTCTCTTTCGCGAGGACGGCTGCTGGCCACGCTACGATCAGCCGTGCTGGCCTATCAGCCATCTCGACCCCTACCCATTCGTGGCCCCCGTGCGCCACCTAGCAATGCGCAAAGTATCATGATGGCCATTGTGTTGATGAGCATCACGCCATCCTTGCCGGGCGAATCCACACAGCGCCAATCCACCGTGCATCTTCAGGGCATGCTGCAGTTCCTCATCAAGTACGGACCCTCGTTCCTCACGGGCCACCCGGAGGTCGACACAGCCCTGATTCGACAACTTCAGATTCAAGGCAACGTCCTCGGAATCGCCCGCCGCAGAAGCGTGGAATATCAGAATCCAGAGTGGGCGCGCGTGCCGCGTGTTTTTATGCAGGAAGACCAAGCAATCTATCGCGAAACAGGCTACCTCGCCAGCGACAACGTTACCACTTCTCGTTGGCGCCAGCCTACTTCAGTTGCCGCACCATCCACAGTCGATCGTAACCTAGTCAGGGATTTGATTGTGCCGACCCCTAAGCTGCTGGAGTCTGCCGACAACTTCTCCAAAGGACACGGACCTCATTCTAAGCATGCTCTTGATGCCATGTCCTCCGAAATCCGTCGTGCTCACGACGTTCCAGCGTTCAGTGTAGAGCCATCGTTCCGAGACGCCGAGAGGCTATCCCACGGCCCGGCGGTCAACTGTCTGAATATCGACGAGTTCGATACGAACATTGAAGAGCATGTCTATCTCTTCATTGCCCCGACAATCATCACTGAGCACTATCGTTTCACCTCGCCCAAGTACAGCTATCCTAGCATGGCTTTACGCTTTGCTAGCATTCTCACCGACTGCGCCATCCTTCAAGTCATCCGGTGCGGCGTAGAGCGCGACGGACTTGCGCCAGATTGGGCAGGAGTCGATGGGAAGGAAGTGGAGCGACGAGCTCGGCGGATTGCGCTTCAGATCTGCCAGCATGTTCACTACAAGAGCCAACGAGCGACGCTCACGGCTGCACGATTCCTCCGCGCCTACATCACCGCAGCCAAGAATTTGTTCGAGTCTGCGGAAGCGGAGGAGGAATTGGAGTGGTGTAAGGGCTGTCTGGTGGCGACCTCAGCACGCATCACACGCCTCGCAATGGCCTCCAATGCCTCTTCGATCTGTCCCATGACCGAGACGTACGAATTGATGGCTGAGGGCTGTCGGTATGTGAGGCGCGGTTTTTGAAGCACGCCTGCATCTCGAAACATTGCGACAAGAGGATGCAGGTCCAAGGGATTTCCGATGCAAACTACAGATGCCGGAAGACCTACTCCCCAACCAGAGACAATACATTCCTGCGCAGGCCATGAGGGGACCGCACTCACGGCCGACGCAGGTAATACTTGGTGTACGCCCACCATCCCCAAACACCCACCCCAACCGGAACCAGCAGCTTGGTTGCTTGCTTGGCCACGATCTGCAAACCTCGTACATTAATCCACTTGTACCTGGCCCGCACAGTGGCGCGGTCATGCAGAGATGGGAACGGCGTCTCGGGCGCCTCCTTTTCAAGAAACTCGCACAATGGCGCCCACCCACTCCCCAGCTTGTACACGAGCAGGCGATCGGCAGGAACAACCGCACGCACGAGACGATTGTGCTCGCGAAACATGGTTCGAGCCTTGGCGCTCATCTCGGCCTCGGTCTTGCACTTCCACCACAGACGCACCCACGCCTGCTGCATGTCGCGCACCGGGCCTACGACGTCCGGGTCGATGTTGCTGACAAAGTGCATGTCCCACCGAAACAAGGCGTGCTGCGTCGTAGCAGCGTACGAGTTGTACCAGGCGTCTTCGTCGCGCTCGACGAGGATGATTTTGGCGTTGGGGTAGGAGGCGACGAGTTCCTCGACAAATGCAAAGGCTGGGGGATCGGCAGAGACGGCATTGTAGCCTTGGAAGAGGACGTCGAAGTCGGCGCGGGTAGGAGGCGTGTTGTTTGCGTATTTGCCTTCCATCGCCGCACCCCAGCGGCGACATTGGGCGTTGTCGCCGAAGCATAGCGTTGAGTGCCAGCATTTGTAGCCTAGCTGATCGAGCGCCGCTTGCATGGCTGTGTATCATTCCAGGAGCATTAGTCGATTTTACATTTCCCGTCAGTGGGAGAAGGCGTACACATCGTTCCGCATCTTGGAAAGCTGAGGTTGAAGACTTGAACTTCGCCAGCCTTGTTGCTGTCGGGGAGTGACATCTTTATTCGGCTTGGAATGTGATGCTGATGGGGGCAGATGTCGAGGTGTTGTTACCACTGTGATGGCTTGTTTAAGTAATTTGATCATTCACTCAGGTCGCAGCTCTGAAGTTGAGGTCGACAACCAGGGCGACGTAAGGTGAGATTTTAGCGCGAGTGACTGTCGTAAACCAGTGATCTGCAGGATGAGTCTGTTTCTGGTGACAGCCTCGACGTAAGCACCGTCTTCATTCCACCAGGCGCGCAGTGATTGTCTTTCTGTCATCTCATTCTGACATTAGTCCTACCACCTCTATTCATATAATCTAAACGGCCTGATGACGGACGTGCAAATGGCACAGACTCTGTACATAGCTGATGACCGATGCCAGACCTGACTCGTCGACTATAACCGTCCGTCTTCTTTTCTACTGTGCCATGTTAGCAACAAGCCCATCAACGAGGTGCCCATTTTCAAAACACTCACATATTAATGCCATAATCTTGGTAGGGAAAATCCTCCAGAGAAGGCAGGAATTTCGCCCACCCGTCGTTCAACTCTCCCGGCGCACCCTTCTTCCTTTCCGAGCCGTCGGCGGCGACTACGCCAATCTCCTCATTCTTCTCTTGCACCTCTTTGTGCTCTCCCGTCAACCCAGCAAGGACCTCCGCCTCCCGCCCTTTGTATTCGTTGAGTAGTCCCGGGTGAGGACACCACACCACTTGCATGCCTGCTCTTCGTCCCGACTCCACGCCCGGCACACTATCCTCGAAGACCAAGCACTCCGCCGGCGTAATTTCCTTCCCACCCTCCTTCCTCAACCGTGCATTTATCGTCTCCAGTGCCACCAGATAGATGTCCGGCGCCGGCTTGCCCCTCCCCTTCCCAATCCTCTCGTCGTCTCCCAACACCCGGTTCTCGTCCGCAAAGACAGCAAACAACTCCTCCAAATGGCCCGTCTTGAGTTTGAAATTCATCGTCTGACTACTCGTCGCCAACGCAATCTTGACATCCGTCTGCTTGCCCAATATGCGCAACAGCTCTGGCACGCCCGCCAGCGGTTTGCAAGTGGGGAAGTGCGTTTTCTGCAATGCCTGGACTTTGGTGTAAAACTCTTCTCGCGAGAGGGGCAGCTTCGCCCATTCCCAGAAGATGCCACCGGCTTGTGGCGCCGGACGGCCTTGCAGTTGTGCTTTTATGTTCCACGGAACGCCGGGTCGGCCGTATTCGCGCAGGACTTCGTTTGTGCAGATGGTGTATTTGTCTTCGGAGTCGATGAGGAGGCCGTCCATGTCGAAGAGGCAGGCGCGGATGGGTGGGAGGGGTCTTTGCTGTGGGGTTAGCTGTGAGCGAGAGTGGTTTGGGCTGATGCTTGGATTTGGGCATACGGTTTGGAAGCCATGGTTGCGGGATGTTCCAGTTGGTTTCGTGGAAAAGAGGCTGCGAGTCTCGAAGGACTGGGGAGACTGTACTTGATCAATGCCTCGTGGATTATGCCTCCCGATATGCGACAAGATGGGAGCTCGGTGTATGAAGTTGGGAAAAGTCGGGTGACGTGAATCAATGTTGCTTAGTCATGACGATGCGGCCGAAGACGGCAGGCCTGGAGAATGAAGTAGAGTCGGGATCATGAGTCTATTATTTACTTGAATTAGAAGAAGTATTAACTCTAACATCCGTAGTCCCAATCATGAACGCCGCATTCGCGATGGTGTAAAAAATCAAGGCCTGAATCAATCAATCTCGATCAGCGCCGGGCCAAAGAGCGTAACGGCAGCGACATCATCGGCGCTGGAGAAAGGCCCGGCAATATCGGTGATCACGGCCAGGGTGAGCCCATTCATGATGTTCTCCTCATATGGCAGAGACACGTCAAAGGTGACGGTGTTGCCACTCGTCCGGATGTTTCTTGGCTTCTCGACAATCGGCAGGTTTTGCTGGTTCTGGTAGACCAAGCTCATAGAGCTCGTGTCTGTTCCGTTGTTGGTGAAGGAGAAAGTAAGGGTCTGGTCTTTTGCTTCGACATTGGGAGTCTCGAGCTTGAGAGGGCCCAAGATGGGAAGGTCGATGATGTGGGCGTTGGGACACGAGCCCGGGACGATGAAGTTCTGGTTGAGAGCGAAATATGCCCAGGGGCCGGTAGAGCGAGTAAGGAATGGCAGCTCCGAAGGGACAAGGTCGAGAAGTGACCTATAGTACCCGGTTTGTTCACCCTCTGGCTGCAAGTCAGCTTACGGGAGCCAATTGACTGAGACTCTGGCCACTCACCTTGGCCAATGATGGCACCGATCAATCCGACATACTCATCGTCGCCATTGACAGCCAGGCCATTCTGCGCATCTTGCAGCGTACCCATCACCACATCGGTGAAAGTCCGCGCCAAGCTGATCGCCGAGTCAAAGTTGTCGCTGGGAAAGATGTATTCACAAGGCTGGATCGCCTCGGCGCCCGCGGCAGTGAGAATGGCATTTGCACCGAGCGCATGTAGCTGTTCCTGTGCATGAACCGCCCGCAGTGCCTTCACCACGGATTTCTGCACCTCTGGGCTCCCCACGCCGAAGCCTGCGACGTTGGAGGTGATGTTCCTCAGGAGAGAGGAGAAGAAGGCCACTTCGAAGATCTCGTTGAAAGCGATGAGTTGGAAGCTGGTAACGTCGGCCGGGGCTAGTTTGCTTGCCAGCGGAGTGTTGGGGAGCGTGCCATGAGCGGCCTTCTCGATCGTGGTGAGTTTTGTGCTTGGAATTTGGATGTTCGGGAAACCGTTGGGCAGCGGGAACTTGAACGGAGTCTGAGATGCCGACGCCGGGGATGTTGCGGTCGAATACCAGCCCGGTCCGCCATGAGCAGCTGGGAGAGCGAGGGCCAATTGAGAGCCCAACAAGGCTGCTGAGAGAATGGTGGAAAGCATGGTGCAGTTCTTGATGCGCGGACGATGTGAATGAGGTGGGATGGAAGAAGCAGTATGAGATGGAAGTGCGAGCGGTATTTAATACCCCGTCATCGCTGTGCGACAGCATACCTTTGTGCATTTTTGGTAAATGGTGATCCAACAGAGTCGTACGTAGTGACAAGGGATGACGGAGGCTATGCTTGGCTGAACATTCTTAAGATGACGATTCCAGACGATCGGCGGCTGAGCGAGGTGCCGTGGAATGCATGTGCACTGCTCGTCGACAACAACGTCTTTTCCAGAATATCGATGGCGGAGGATGAGCAGAGGCTGAGATTTGGCTGCAGTCAGCCCAAGCATCGGAATAGAGTCGAGGGTTAACTTAGGGTGTCGGCGTGCGTGGTCCAGGGTGAGATCGATTCTGATTCGCCGACTGGCGCTTGCCCCTGCCGCTGGCGGTCTATATGCGGAAACCGGGGTGGCTTAGCGCAAAGAACTACATCCGCGGATTGTGTTATATCGACCATGGACCTCACTGGAATCAGAGGTGGAATTCCAGAATAGCGCTGACACGGAAGACGTGACTTCCGACAGGGCTGTCAGTCGTGAGAACAGAGACATCACTGTACGCAAGCATCTGCCTGGTATGCTGGGCAAGCACCACTCGGTCACATCAACTTTTTCATCACCTCGACTCCAATCCGCATGAATTCCCGGTCCTTCGACTTCTTCATCGCTGTCGTCAGCATGTCTTTCCCATTGTGCTGCTTGACAGTCTCGACGCCGCGTTGGCCGACATCCCCCGGCGCATTAACAACATTGCCTAGACAGGCAATCCCCCGATGACTGACTTCATCACTCTCGTCCGTGCACATCCTCAGCAATGCTTTGACGCCATTCGGCCCTGTATCTTTGTCCTGATCGAGGATGGCTGTGACCGCCGCATCCCATTCCGTCAGCATGGCAAGGGCGCCACCAGCCGCACGGCGAGTTGCCATATCCGTAGCATCGGTTAGGGCAAGGAGGATCTGCACACGCGTCGCCTCTCGCTTTGATCCGTCGCCTACAAACTTGGCCGCGCAAGATGGCGAGTTCATGAGGTTGCAGATGAGCTCTACGCTGGCCCGTTGGACGAGAGTGTTTGGCGACAGAAGCAGCTGATCCTCGAGAGGTGTCCACACAAGACGAATCTCCAGATCTCGCACATTCTCATCGTCCATTGACGCCAAGTTTGTGAGCGCAAGGAGTGCTTCGAAGGTGGGCAAGAGATCTCTTTGTTCCTCGTCCGAGTTCAACGTAAGCAGCGGAGACAGAGCGCTGACGGCATTCGATGCGGGTAAGCCAGACGAAAATGTGTGATCGGGGTTCAGAGAGATCAGCAGCCGAGCGAGGGCGTGGGCAGAGGTTGTCCGAATACTCGTCGCTTCCGCGTCACTGTCCTTGAGTCTGCTCGTTCGCTCATGGATCTGTAGAAGAATCTTCACTGCGCCTTGTTGTGCCATCTTGCTTCGGTGTTTCTGCTCTCTTGCAAGGGCAAGCAAGATACCGGTGATGAGCGCCAAGATGTTCGGCGAGGATGCGTGCCTGCAGCATTCCCCCAAAGCGGGTACGACATCTGCTTCGAGGACCATTCGACATCGTCCCGTCACGTGTGCATTATCGTCTAGAGGATCCTCGGGCGCCGGTTTGGAAGAGTTGGCGTAGGCTTTGAGCTGCGAAATCTTCTTCTGCTCCTCCGTCAAATTCCGCCGATATAATGTCAAGTTTGTAAACACCGTCAGGCATCCAAACGTCGCTGTCGATCGAGTGCGCAAAGTCATGGCCAGCTTTTTGAGCAGCTGTTTGTTGTTTGCAATCTCCTCTTTGACGCTGGGACGCAAAGAAGTAAACGCAAGACCTTCGACCGCTTGATCAGACTCGCGGTCGTCAGCAAGGACAAGTCCCTCAAGCTTTGCAGTAACATCGTCCTCCGGGTCGTTGCTAATCTTTGCCAGAACGAGAGCCGCAAGTGCTTTATGTCCACCTTCACGTTCGTCCATGAGCGTGTGGAGCCACTGCGAGCAGTACCTCTGAATTGCCTCTCGACACGCACCGTCCACGCATGCGGCACTGAGAAGCTCGAGGGCGGCGGATTCCAGGGTATTGCTCTTACTGCGATCATATCAGTCGTCTAATGTCTTAAATCTAAACGAAAGGTCTCTCGGGCCCGACTGACCCCTGCCCAGCTTGCCCATGTGCCGAGTTTCTTTCCAAATTCGGCGCAAGTCGTTGCACGAAGCCGTCAGTCAGGAACAAGCGCGCGGCAACTGGAGTTATGATGGGGAAGACGGCGGCGGCGGCAGAAAAGACAACGATGAGGTCTTCATTCGTGCCTTTTGCCGCTCGGCCGGTGATGAAGTCTGAAAACAAGGCTTCCCCTTGGTCGCCAGTGGTTTGGAGGAGTTTGGAAGTTGCAAGCGTTGCTTGACTTCGAAGGGCAACGGGCAAGCGATAATCGAGGCATGAGAGGACGGCATCCACTACGTCCTCATCGATGATGGGAGCGAGATTCTCCGCAGCCATTGACAGAAATCGGGCCATGGCTCGCATCACCCAGTCCAAGCGTTCCCCTCCAGCCTCGATCAAGGTGGCGACACAGAGACGAAAGACGTCTTGCTGCGCTGCTGCTTGACTTTGCTTGCTCGACCAAAGGGCATCTTCTAGCGGGGTTGAGGTCAAGGCATCAAACGTTGCCTCGCCGGCTCTGAAGAAGCATTCGAAAGTTTCCGTGGCCTTGGCTGACAGTCTCTCGGCGACAACCTTCCGCGCGTCGATGTTACGTGACAGTAACGTGCTTGTCAGGGTATCCGAAAGGAGAGCATCTTGTCCTGCCCGCAGAAGGATATCGATGGCCGATGAGGCATCGTGGGAGGGCATGGACCTCGACCTCAAGGCCTGTAACGCCTTTTGGCCACCGGACGAATCATTGCTGGCAACATACACTCGCAACAGGTCAAGCGTGTTCCCATTCTGTCCGTCGTGATTTTGGAGGGCCAGCCATTTGGCCTTGACGTCTGGATTCTTCCCATCAAGACGAGACGCCTCCTGCAGAGCCTCGGCGGCGTGCTGAAGTTGATTGGCGCGAATGAACTCCTCGGCTTTGGAGAGCAACTCGGAGACTCGGGTGGGAAGAGTGTCTGTCGACATGACCAGCCATATTACCACGCAGTCTGGTCATTCTAAGATGGGCGAGGAGAGTCGCGTGCGTGTTTGACGGACACATGGCGATTCCATGATGTTTCGAGGTGGGGCTGGCGCGGGCCACGTGCAGTCTTCGTCATCGGCGTCGGCGGGCATTACCTAATCCGGCCGGAGCATGCCACGCGATCACATCATGCCAGCCACTCCGGCATGACACCAGCCTGGGATCAGGCATCACTTCTACCTACATCCTACACCTCCACGATTCGATCCTGTGTGCGACAGCAGCATCGCCGCATCCCTCCTCCAGCGACATCATGCTCAGATAGCCCCAACCACCTCGTATCTTGGAGAGCGAGGCGCAAGCCGATAGGGTGGACATGTCCTCCCGGCCCACGAGCAGCCGCAGCTCCCGCGGGAAACTGCAGACGCACGATAGCGACAACATCGAAAGGCTCGACTACAAGCCCGGCGGCCGCCTTCTCGTCCCTGATCCCGCCCACACCGCAAGAGGTCGGAGTGAAGAGCGCAGTATCGCCGGCAGCTTCTTTTCGGAGGTTGCAGAGGGCATCGCCCAGCAAGATCGGGCAAAGATGAAGAAGCAGACCATGCGATACATCAGCTTCGCATGGGCTCTGTTCGCCGCCCTTGGCGCCGGCGGCATCACCGCATTCTCCCTGTACGGGCCCTTGTTCCAGCAACGCCTACACTATTCTCAGCTGCAGGTCAACGGCGTCTCCATTACCGCCGAACTCGCCCTGTACCTGCCCGTTCCGCTGTGGGGTGCTCTATGTGACCGAGTCGGCCCGGGCATACCTTCCTTGATTTCAGGAGTATTCTTCGCCGTTGGGTATCTTCTTGCCGCATTTGCATACAAGAGCGGGCCGCCGCCTGGGCAGGGAGGCGATGGCTGGCCATACTGGGTGATGGCTTTTGCTTTCATCCCCATTGGTACCGGCACCAGCTGCATGTACTTGTCTGCTGTGACCACGTGCGCCAAGAATTTTGGTCGTGGGAAATACAAGGGCATAGCGCTGGCGATGCCGATTGCATGTTTTGGACTGAGCGGCATGTGGCAGTCTCAGGTCGGCAGTCACTTCATCTACGAAACCAACCCGGATGGAAGCAAGGGTGAGCTTGATGTCCACCGCTACTTCCTCTTCCTTGGAATCTTCCTACTCGCCATCGGTATTGGCGGCTTCTTCGCCCTACAGATCGTGGACGAGGCAGATCTCATCGACGAAGCAATGGACGAGCTGGAGAACAGCGGGCTACTCGAAGACAGCGAAGTCTTCCAACGCCTCACCAGCAGTCGCCATCTTGGCTATGGAACGGATAGCAATGGAGATCGCCGACTCAGTGTGGAAGAGATCACCGAGCTCCGGCGCAAGGCGGAAGAAGAGGAGGCGCGGCAACTGGAGCAGAAGCTGAGAAAGACATGGCTGCTGAATGAAGAGACGCGACGCTTTCTTGCAGACAGCACGATGTGGTGGCTTGCAGCGGGATTCTTTCTCGTCACTGGACCAGGCGAGGCGTTCATCAACAACATGGGGACGATAATTGGCACGCTGTACCCGCCGCCAGATAGCCTGTCAGGCCCCAGCGCCATGAAGCAGACCAGCGCGGCGACGCACGTCTCCATCGTGGCCATCACCAGCACGCTTGCTCGTATCCTTACTGGCACGCTCACCGATCTCATCGCGCCGAGTTCTGACCCACATCAACACCGCCGTGGACCCAACAGCCTAGGGAATAGTCTGGCTTCTTTGCCGCATTCCACGTCGACTGAACGGACCGGCCGCTTTCAGCTGTCTCGAGTGGTGGTACTAATCACCTTTGCAATCATCATGTCCATCGGCCAAGTCATCCTCGCCAGTGGGGCGCTGCAAGGCCATGGGGATAAATTCTGGCTGGTCTCTGCATTCATCGGCTCCGGGTATGGCGCGGCATTCAGTCTCACGCCAATCTGCATCAGCGTGATTTGGGGGGTGGAGAACTTTGGGACGAATTGGGGAGTGGTGGCCACTGTCCCAGCGATAGGCGCCACGATCTGGGGACTGATCTATTCGTGGGTGTATCAATGGGCGGCGGAGAGGAGGACGGCGACATTGGACACGCCGACCGATGACATTCTGTGCTACGGCGCCATGTGCTACGCGCCTACCTTTTGGACAATGGCAATATGCATTTGGATGGCGTGTGGGTTCTGGATCTGGGCATGGAGGGGACCGAATGGATGGTATAGAAGGGGCATAGCGGTGTAGAGAGACAGCGGCATAATGATCAGTGTAATAATATGTGATGAGACCTGTGCCTGGTGTCACTGCATCCTCGATGTCGGGGTGGGCGGGACAAGGTTTCGGCTACGGCAGCCGCGAAGGCCAATCCCGAGACAGGCAGGCACGCACGGGGCTCCGCCCATCCCACCACTGGCCGCCTTTTCTTTGCAACGTGCTCTGCCTCCTCTCCGCTAGCCTCACCACGCCGCGACTCCCCATCCTCCTCTGCCGCCCTGCATCCTCTCTGATTCGATCCCGGACCCGCTAGCGAACTAGCCGACGCCCAGACAACGTGACTGGATCCCGCGCAACCCCCGGCACCGGCTCGTGCGTTCCGCGGCGCGGGAGCGACCTTGCACTGCGTCAGCCATTCGCTTTGCTCGCTGCCAGGGCGTGGCCGCTGAACTGGGCCCAATGTCCTCATGCCAGCTTCTTCTGTCCCTGTCCGACCTTCTCCCCGACTCCGACACGATGAGGCGAAAGCGGTGGAGGGTGCAACTGCGGTGAGACGAGCAAAGGGCACACAAAAGGCACGAGCGAAGCCTGCTCCTTCCTCTCTATCTCCCCATCTCCCCGAGCACAATGTCGCCGCCTCCCCGCCGTCGGGGCCCGATCTCTCCCTCTCCACCCTCTCCGCTGGCGACTCCATGACTTTGTCGCCACCCGCTCATTCACTCGACTCGATCAACGAGGCTGCGGATCAAGACCCTGCGGGCATGGAGGTGTCGGCACCACCGTTGCGGAGTTCGAGTGAGCCTCACAATGAAATACTAAAGGGCGCGAGCCCACCGCTATCCTCTCAGATGCTGGTAAATCAGCAAAGCCCGGCCGGGCAAATACTTGGCAAGAGATCGAGCATGTCACAACACTCCCATCGCCGCTCTCTCGTCGATCTGTCGGGACTGCCCGTCGCCGACCTGCTGCGCGACATCAGTCTCCAAGAAGTCCTCGATCTGCCTTCTACGCCAAAAGCTGGGCCGGTAAGATTTGACGATGAACACACCGAAGCGCTCAGCGCGGAACGAGAGCAGTATCGATCATGGCGATTGGGAAAGGCGAAGATTAATGGTCTATCGATTGCGGACTCTCAACGGCGCAAGAGTCGATTCGAGCTGGGTGTGGCCAAGATTATTGATGCGCAGCTGCCCAAAGCCGAGCCATCGATAGCGAATGTGCGGAGTCGCAAAACGAGCCATTATCTGGGTTTGTTTAGAGATCCGGAGCAAGAGGAGCGCAGCAACGATGGCAATATACCTGTCGCATTGACTCCAGCAATGGGCGAGACGACCCCTACCGAAAATCGCGCAGCCAAGCCAGTCCGCAGTGAGGGACAAATCGCCCCAGCTACGGCAGAGACCCCCACAGCCACTTCGCGTCCCGCCCACAACCTCCCATTGGATCTCTTGGAAGATATTCGAAATCATCATCACCTGGTACCAGGAGTTGCTCGTAGCACTGCATACCACAAGACTGTCCCCGAACACGATAGCGAGCACCGTCGGAAGCAAGAGCTCAAGTTCAAGCTGGACCAAGATGAAGAGTCGGATCGTGAACACATCTCCTCCGCCACCTACTTCCCCCATCAAGGTGTTGCGATTGATGATTCTCCGCGAGATGATCAAATGGTGCAACACAAAGTCATCGAGGACGTCCCGACAACCTTCCGACGAGAGTCCAGCTCGGACGTTGACATTGCTCTGCGTTCCGAGCGCGCTCAGGATTATCTACATGGCGACATGTCCATGTCTCGTGCGCCGTCTCTCGCAGATTTTGAAGAGCTCCCAAAGCCTTTGATCGACAATGATCGGATGTTCTCAGACTCTGAATACGAGTCCATGTCGGAAGGTTACGAGACTGCGGTGTCGGAGCATGAAGAGACGACACCCACCGCGACGCCTCAAACACACATGGGCATTGCGATCCGCTCTCCAGAACAACGGAAATCACAACACCCTCCACCTCCAATCGGAGCCGTGGAACTCAAACCCTATAAACACCAAGTCGGTGGCCACACGACTGTGTATCGCTTTTCTCGCCGTGCAGTGTGCAAACAGCTCAACAGCAAGGAAAACATCTTCTACGAGACCGTCGAGAAGAACCATCCGGAACTGCTGGGGTTCATGCCCAAATACATTGGCGTTTTGAACGTGACGTATCGCAAGGAGCAGAAGAAGCGCCGGCCTACTGCAGTGGAGCAGGCAGACGTGAGCTCAGCTTTGCAGAAAGACGTAGCTGAGCATGGCGGGGGTGATGGCACAAACCCCATTGAAGATAGAGCCAACTACCCGCGCATCTTCAGTCATTCTCATCAGACCCCATCCGCGATTCCACAAGTCATTCTCGAGAATAACAGGCATCTGATCCCGGAAAGTCTGTTTGGTCTACCGCGTCGATCGCTGACTCCGGATCTACACCGAGCAAGTTCATCTCCTCCCCAGCGACTGGGCGGTCAAAGCGACGATGAGTCGTCTGGCAGAGGCTTCCGCCCGCATCTGCGAGCCAAGTCGAGCTGGGGCTACACCACCGTCAACGAAGGCTTGCGCGACAGGGTGTTGCGGGAGGTCTTCACGCCACCCGTCATCCACCGGCATGATCGCCGACACCGGGCACATCCGTCCCGACCTTTTCGCAAGTTTAATAAATCCATCCAGGACGATATGCCGTCTCTGGAGCGATACAATACCGCCGATTCTGCATCGATGCTACGTGAGGAATCCCACCACGCCATCAAGAAGAAAGAGCCACTGCACCGACATTTGGAGCGCGCTCGCTCGGAGAATGTAGATCTCGATACGTTCCGTCGGGATGGAGCATCTGGACTTAGCAGGAGCGTACACGAGATCACCGGCGAGCAATTGCAACCCATTACAACCACCACCAGCAACAAATCACACCGACGGCGGCATTCCGGAAGCGGCCTCCTCCGTAAACCGAGAAGCGTCGAAGGCAGCAGAGGCGATCTGCAATACCACGAAGACGAAGCGTATCGCGCGGATGGGGAGGGAGAAGAGATGTTTGAGATTGAAGATGTCAATCGAGGCCCAACCCAAGCCAACTCAGAGCTGCTGATCAATGTTGAAAAGGCGATGGCAAAGGGCGAAGAGCCAGTCAAGGTCGATTCGGCAGCTTTGGAGCCTGCCTTTGAGTTTGCTGCGGATCCCGAGCCTCGCAATCCCGAGACATCCCTCGTTCAGCATGATGAGCGAGTGGAGCATTTCCTCCTCCTCGAAGACTTGACGGCTGGGATGCAGAAGCCGTGCGTGTTGGACTTGAAGATGGGCACTAGGCAGTACGGTGTGGAAGCCACCACACAGAAACAGGCATCTCAACGGCAAAAGTGCCAGACGACCACCTCCCGTGAGCTGGGCGTGCGCATCTGCGGCATGCAAGTCTACAACGTCAGGCAGCAGACGTACGAGTTCCAGGACAAGTACTATGGACGTGATGTTGTTGCCGGTAACGGGTTCAAGCACGCCTTGAAGAGCTTCTTCTTCGACGGCATCGGGCATGCACAAGCGCTCAAGCACATTCCCATGATTCTCGACAAGATCATGGCGCTGGACCGCATCATCCGGGCGCTCCCCGGCTACCGACTATACGCGAGCAGTCTACTCATGATTTACGACCGTGGAGATGCAGATGTGCATGGCAAATACCGCAGCAGTCTACGCCATCAGACGCATCACCATGACAAGGCGGCCCCGTATCCCGACATCAAGCTGAAGATTGTCGACTTTGCCAATTGCGTCACCGCCGAGGATGAAGAGGTGGTCAAGCGCAAGCCGTGTCCGCCTCATCATCCGGAGGACGTGGATCGAGGATATCTCCGGGGGCTGAAGACGCTACGCACGTATTTACAGAAGATATGGGAGGAGTTGAACCAGCAGCGCATTGCAAGGAATGGAGAGGAGGTGGATGGGGTGGTTTTGAGTGTTGCGAGTGTGCTGCAGGGGCGGGAGGATGACATGTTTGTCGATCCGGGGGAAGTGAGCGTGTGAGAAGGCTTCGAGCTTTTCCATTCCTTGCTGATTAGCCTGGCGTTGGCGGCCGCTTAGCCTTACAGTCTTTATTCAATTTTGCTTCTCACATCCGACTCGATGCCGATTATGCAAGCTTGCCGGGTACAAATGGATGGCCAGCTGAGAGGCCTCCACATACGGGGATAGCCTGGCCGTTTACCTGAGAGCCGTTAGTACGAATCATGAGTGTGAGGTGGAGAAAAACTCACATAGCTGGCCTCATCCGATGCCAAAAACAGCGCAACCCGGGCAACCTCATCCGACAACCCGCCCCTCATAAGCGGATTCAACTGCCCAATCTTCCTCTCGGAGCCCTTTGCGCGCGCAGCCTCGTACACCTTGATCGTCATGCCCGTCTCGATGATGCCGGGGCAGATTGCGTTGCAGCGTATACCCGTGCCCGCGAGCTGGTACGAGGAGGTCTGCATGACGCTGATGACGGCCGCTTTGGAGGCGGAGTAGTCAGTTGCACCAGCGTTGGAGCGTAGGCCGGCGACGGATGCGGTGCCGAGGATGGAGCCGCTGGGGTAAGGCTTTTCGTCGGAGGTGACGAGCATGCCGCGGGCGCCATGCTTGACGGCGAGGAAGACGCTTGAGGAGTATTAGAGGGTGGAGTTCGGTTCGTGTGGGGATTTACTCACCTCAAGGCATTGGTCTTCATCGTCTGCATAAACTTCTCCGCCGAGCCGTCGAGCACTCTCTCCGTAGTGATGCTGATGCCGCCATTGGCATAGAAGACGTCGAGCCGGCCGTACTTTTCGAGCGCGAGGTTGACCACGCCCTCCACGTCCGCTTCTTCGCCGACGTCTACTTTCTGCGGGTGGATGGCGACGTCCGGGTAGAGGGAGTTGAGCTCGCGCTTATGCGTTTCGAGGTGCTGGGTGTTGAGATCGCAGAGGAAGACGGCTTTGGCGCCATTCTGGGCGAAGAGATGCGCGGCTGCCCGTCCGATTCCAATGGGTGAGTTGGTGCCGGTGACGATGATGACTTTGCCTTTGAGTCGGCTGCGGTGTGGTCAGCGAGTGTGCTTGCAAGGGGTGGGCAGAATGCTTACGGCCCGGTGGAATCGCCAGCTATCCGCGGGATCTTGGGGATGTCTTCGAACTTGCCCGGGTCCTGACGGGGCACGGCGAGTTGTTCGCTCAACTGCTGCACACGGGCCTTTGAAGCGGAAGACATGCTCTATATAGGCGTGATGTTGCGGTGAAGAGGTGCTAAACGGGGTGCAATGCATGACGGGTGAGGTCTGATCGAGCCCGTCGTCGAAATGGGCCGAGGCTATTTTGGAGGCACTCGAAGCTGGCCAGTCGACCTTGAACATCACTCCAACGACATGCCACCCACTTGTTCCGTACTGGCAAAGTCGGTGTACTTGTTTCTCGGGTGGAAGGAGCAGAGATCATCTGGGTCACGCGACGAGAGCAGCTGCAGTTACGAGCTCATGACGATGACAGGGCCTTATGAAGGGAGAAGCCCTCAACGGCGTTGCCCTGGAGCTGACATTGGCTGCCGATATCATCGACCCTGCGCGGATGTCATACGCTAATCAACTGTACCCGTTTCCAATGGCAGACTCGTCTCCTTAATGGGCCCCTCGCGAGCAGGACAGCCGCTGCTGTGACAGCTCCGAGGAATGCCGCCAGAATACAGCGTCGAGTGCCGAGCGAAGGTATCGTCATGACAAAGAACCATCAATCCGGTCCAGTGCACACGCGCACGAGTTCCGACGCACGACTGAGGACGAGCATTGTTGGAATGCACGTGCTGCTCTTTGGCCGTGCGTGAGCGTCTCCATGTCAGCCCGAGATCTTTCGGCCGACATTTCTCGGCCCAGGTTTGGTAAGCGGCTCGCATTGGTAAGGTGCGATCACGTGACATGCAGCCTCGCCCACTACAGATAGGTATAAATGCCCTTCTGGACTACAAGTCGATCTGGCGCACTCAATCTTCAATGCTTTGCGTGCCCCATTGCTTCCAATCGACCATTGTTCTATTCCCTCGACTCCTCCAGACGCACGACACCGCCTTCATTTCGAGCTGCTCCCGCAAGCATGTCCGACTTCATCCGCAACACGACTCTCGGGGTGATTATCCGCTTCGTCACTCGCAACACACACCTGCAGTATCCGGAGGAACGACGGGATTTTGAGCTCCCCGAGTCCTACGTCAAAGCTGTCGAAGCCGCGCAACAACGCTTCCCGGCGGCGCGAGATGCATCGCTGGATCGTGCCTCACTCAAAACCTCTGCCAGCACCGGACCCACTTTCGACCCGGCCATACAAGAGAGGAAGATCGTGCAATTGGAAGTGCCCGATGTCATAAACCACCAGACGCAGCCGACCCTGCTGGCCGATGGCACGATTCTCGTCGACTGGTACAACCCGACAGATCCCGCCAACCCCCAAAATTGGACCTCTAGGAAAAAAGCACTGGTATCAGCACTAATTCTTTGCTATACCTTGGCGGTCTACGTGGGCTCGGCCATTTGCACGCCAGGGTATGGTCAAGTCATGGAGCTTTTTGGTGTCTCGCGCCAGCTCGTCTCGCTCACACTCTCCATGTACGTCCTCGCCTACGGCATCGGCCCCATGCTCTGGTCACCTTTGTCAGAGATTCCTTCGATCGGACGAAACCCGCCCTATATATTCACTTTCGCAATTTTTGTCATTCTGACAATCCCTACTGCGCTTGCCGACAATTTCGCTGGCCTCGTTGTCCTACGATTCCTCCTTGGTTTTTTTGGAAGCCCATGCCTAGCTACTGGTCCCGCGACTCTAGGGGATCTGTATCCTTTGGTCAAACTCCCCTATGCTTTATCACTCTGGGCCTTCGCTGCAACAAGCGGACCCGCGATTGCCCCTCTGATATCGGGATTCAGCGTCCCGGCTGAGGGGTGGCGCTGGGCTTACTGGGAGATGCTGTGGCTCTCGGGTCCAATCTTGATTGCAATGTTCCTCCTCCTCCCGGAAACCTCTTCGGCCACGATTCTTCTCCGCCGCGCGCAGCGTCTACGCGCTCTTACCGGCAACCCCTCCTTCAAGAGCCAATCAGAGATTGACCAATCGACTCTTCAAATCCGCGACGTTGTGATCGAATCTCTCTGGCGTCCGATGCAGATGATGTTGCTTGACCCCTCGATTGCTTTCACCGCGCTTTACAGCGCCCTCATCTACGGCATCTTCTACTCCTTCTTTGAATGCTTTCCCCTGGTCTACATCGGTATGCATCGCTTCAATCTCGGCGAGGAAGGCATTGTGTTTTTGTCCGTCAACGTCGGCGCTGCCATTGCAATCGTCATGTACTGGAGCTACATCTACCGGGTCTTCGAGCCTGCCGTACGCGCTCATACCCTCGGTCCACCCGAGCGTCTGCTTCGTCCCGCCCTACCCGCCTCATTTCTTTTCCCAATCGGCTTGTTCATCTTTGCATGGACCTCATCGCCGGAGATTCCCTGGATAGCCCCCACGATCGGCATTGCAGTTGTCCTCACCGGCATCTTCATCGTCCTGCAGTGCATCTTCCTCTACCTCCCGCTGTCGTACCCGCGATACGCCGCCTCGCTATTCGCCGGCAACGATCTCGCGCGTTCGTCTCTCGCTGCCGCCACGATTCACTTTTCACAGCCGCTGTATGATAACCTGGGCGTCAGCAGAGGTGTCACACTACTGGCAGGGTTGACGGTGGGCTGCATTGCGGGAATCTTTGCGCTGTGGCATTACGGAGACAAGTTGAGGGCGAGATCCAGATTTGCACAAAAGTGAGGACGTCGCAGGCCTACTTGCGACTTCGTCGTTCCACAGTTTTGTGGAGGGCATAGAGTATTGTGATTATAGACTGATCCTTTCGCGCTCCTGTCCTTTTATCGCGTATCTTATGCGTCATTCTACGATGCTGCTCGATAGTCTAGCTGCAAGGGAACCCAATGTACTGGCTCCCACCTTGGCCATGTTGCTGACTTCGGCGAGCATATCGAGACGCGTGTTAGCCTGCTTCACCGCCTGGCGGCATTGAATCCGCGTCAAGAGAGCCACCGTCTCTCCAAGTGGATCAATACCCAGCGGACGTAGTGGCGCGTCTGCGCTTGAGGTTGTGCCCGGGAAGTTGACGTCCATAAGTAGCCTCATCAGGACAACGGCGGCCTCGAACGTGGGCATGATGATGGTTGGTAGGCGAGTGTGGGAGTTGCCTAGCATGGTGTGTAGCTTGGCAACTCCGTCCAGCACCATCACAGCCGCCGCGGCCAACGCCCTCTTCTGCGATGCAACCAACATCGGCTGCTCTGCCGATCCACCCAGCAGCACCGGGCGAAAGTTGTAGCGTAGAGATTCGAATATAGCCACGTGCAAGATCTGCCTCTGCAATCGAAGCCGGGGGAATCGTTCGTCCCACTCTATGCTAGGCTCGAGTGCGAATGCGGGCGGCAACTGCGGCAGGTACTCGCTGCAAAACTTTCCGTAGCGGTCCGCGGCCAGTATTGGTTCGTACTCTGAGTCCTGCCTCGGGGCAACGCCTCTCCAGAAGCTTGCCAGACGGGCCTGTAGCGCGCGTTCGGAGTAGCCGTCGGGGGCATCATCGTTCGGCGAAGAATGAGTATACGGCAGGTGTTCAGAGGTTATGTTGGGTGACAGGAAGGGCGGACAGTCGAGCTGTCTCGAAAGGACACTGTGGCGGGCTGAGTTAGAGAGACTCCCAGCACAGCAGCTTCTGCAGCACTCCGTACCTGTCCCTGACGAAGAGATTGCAGAACACTCGGCAACGTATCTCCATGTCGGCGTCAGTCAAGCCATGATCCCAGGCCGCACGCCCTCGATGTAGTCCACTCCTGTGCGCCACCCGAGCCGCATCGCCGAGGGCCTCCCGGAAGGCATGCATCCGTCCTTCGCATTGTCGTTGCAGTCCCAAGATCAACAAGTGCTGCACGCGAATGAGCGCACCCCTCGCATCAGCCCGTGCGCCAATTGCCGCCAAATCGTCAGCGACATTGTCGCATGCGTGGCGCACGTCGTCCAAGGGCATGCCGCGAATTCGATCGATGGTATGCGAGGGCGAAGGAAGGAACTGTGATGCGTAGGAACATACTCGTAGGAAGAGCACGGCGAACTCCACGTGGAAAACTGTGTATCGTCGCTCCTGGTTCCACCATTGCTCGTATTGGCCCAGAAACCAAGGCAGAAAAATCACCTGCTCCATCCTGTGTATGCGTTTGGTCAGTGGAAGGAACGCAAAGACCGAAGGCGGCTGGGGGTTCTGCTTGCCAATGGACTTCTTTCACGAAGTACTGCATGAGAACGTCAAGGGTCTCTCGGTCCGGCAGCTTTCTCATGCTCTTCTCGATCTCATCCATGGTCTCCCCGGAGAATGACTGGCTGCTCATCGGGCTTTCGTCCTCCTCCAGACCCAACTACACGCGGGCGATGATTAGAGACAGGGGCTAGCTTCTTGCTCCAGGAAGCATGCTACATGGAAGGGTACACGGCACTCACCCTGCGCACCAGCGCCATGGTGTTGGTTGTGCTATGCTGAACATATCCGTACAGCTCGGCGATGGAGTTACTCCCCTGGCCGAGCGTGGACGTGCCGGCGCGACCATCGCTGCCATTTGCAACTGGCCGCTGGGCATCATCGCCCGCCGGAAGGCCTTCGCGCGACCCATTTGCCGCCTGCGGAGTCTGCGATGCTGAAGCGGGAACATAGATGCAATCCTCGGGCCGCCGGCGGTGGACGCAATGATTACAAGGCTGACGACGATTGCACTACGCAGCGGGCCAAAGCAGGCGGCGTCAGCCATGACTGTGTTGCATAATCCGGCGGGCGCTCAACACATCCGATCCCTACGGCATAATCAGACACATAAGTACGTACCTTTTGCTTCTTCGTGTAACACGGGATACACGATGATACTACGCGTTTTCGCGCACGGCTCTGCATCGTCGGTATTCATGAGACGGACTGGGCTGGCGTCGTTGCGCATCTGCTGGAGTGTACGGCATTGCAGTTGACGTTGGCAGAGACGAAGCTTTGTAAGCCGCTTCATCTTCGGCCAAACTACGAGGACGCTGTGAAGACGCAAGGAGCCGGCCTCACGTCAGATCGGTCGATGTCCTCGAGTCCTCCGTGCAACCACCTCATCGATGCTCTGTGCCGTGTTGTCCGGATATCCACGTGGCGGCTCGTTTTGGATGCACTCACTGCATCACCCGTGCAGCACTGCTCTGGGCGGCCGGCGGCGGGATCAACACATCCACCGCCCGACGATGTACGGCCGAAAAGGATCTATTTGCAGTGCATGCGACTGCTCCCCGTTGGCTGACGGATGCTGCTTGGCAGAGAGAAGGCGGCGACACGCGCTGGTCTTATGATCAAAAGACGGCCTTGTGAGGGTTGCGTGTCTGCATCAGGCTATCGATTCCTGGGCCTCGGCCAAAGACTAACGTCCCGGCGCCGCCGCCGCCTACGTACATGGCTGATGACTGCCTTGCCACGCCACAATCTGGGGCACCGCGCGCTGCCTACACACCCCCCGAAGCACCGAGTTCGCTGATTTGACGAATCGCGCGCTTTCGGTGTACGTACGGTCGTGGCGATTTTGCCTGCCGCATGACCTGGGGACAGCCTCTCGGCAGATCTGTTGACGCGTCTGAAACCTGTGGTCGATGGTCAGCAACACAAGAGGACCCTGACAGGAAAGAGCTCGTTCTTGATGGTGCTAAAATCCAGGACTGGTAAGCTGGATTCCTCTCGCTTTCGCGCGAACGCAGATCAAATCGCACCATAGTGGTGTAGAATTGTCCAGGTCGCTGGGTGTGCAGGCGAGTTGGGAAAGGATGGGAAGGGGGGCAGGGCAGGGCGAGCCGATGCTAAGCAAATTAGCTGGCCTTGGTGGTAACCGAACGGGAACTCATTTGGCCCCGACCCGCCACGACCCATGCAGGGTCACGAGCTAGCCGGCGCGGATCCGCGCGTCTGGTCGGTCGCTTGCCAAGTACTCGCGTGTAGGCCTCCAGCGGTGTGTGGTATATAGCGTGGCGAGCGTCTCACCCTCTGCACTGTTTCAGTCGCGTTTCGCTGGATTGTATAAAGATATACTCCTGCGTCCCTCGCCCTCCAATCTTCATCGCATCTGTCCACCACACGAACACAACACACACCGCCAACATGCCCATCTCCAAGTTTGTCGAGATCCTCGACAGCGCCGACGCGCCCTACTCGCACGAGAACGTCAGCCTAGAGGATGTGCTGGAGGACAAGCGCCATCGCTCGCCGTCGTCGGGCAGCACGAGCAGCGCCAGCAGCACTTCTTCCGCGAACGAACGCCCCAAGATCAAGAGTCGAGTGCGATCCTTCTCCACCAAGAAGAGCAAGTCTTGAACGGTGAGTTGAGTTGACTCGACTCGACGACAACGGCACAATCAGATGATATGATTCCCATTCTCAACTCTGCACCATCCGCGCGATGTTTCGACGAATTCACCGCCCTCCTCGACACGCACACGCACGCATCCGACCGACGGACACCCCCGACCAGCAATTGCCAGCAGTGGGTCGCATGCAATCAACAACCGCCCCGCCAAATTTGCAGCCGCTATCGAATACGGTGGAGGGGGTGCGCGCACGCCCACTATCCCCCTAATCAAACCCATGCACATCGAGGTACGCGGTCGGTGGGGTGGGAACAAGGAGATTGATGAGCCAGTCTAGGCTTTTGTGGGGGGCGAACCTGAGGCGCAAGTCAAAATCTCGGCAGATTCCGGGGTGGAGCACACGGCGATGCGCGGGTCTTGTCGATTGCTTTAGGCAAGGATGTGCAAGGCCGTGACTTCGCAGTGCATGCATGCAGACGGAGCAGCAATGTCTTGTTCTGTCATTCGAACTATTTTTGTAGATCAAATCAAATATTCTGCATGCACTCGAAAACATTTCACAATTCTGTGCAACAGTGTTGTTTGAATCGAGTGACTTTGTCGACGGCCAGATGGAAGCTCAAGATGGACAAGTCTAGGGGTTCGCGAGGAGGCTAGTGCCTTTCTCTCCCACGCTTCACTTGTCACTCTCCCTTTTTGAAACACTTTCGACACGGTGTACCTGAGTACCCAGCATGTCGCCAGTTGCTCAGGGGACGATCTCCGCGGCTTGAGGAGTATCGTGGCATTTACTGTGTGCTGTATCTGGTGATGTCACGTGGCCAGGCGACTACGCCCGAAATAGAAGCCGTGTCTCAGGCCGCCAGCCTCCTCTCCTTCATCGCTTCTTCAGTATCGCAACACTCTCCACATGACTGGTCTGCGGGAAGAAGTCAAAGCCTCTCACGCTCTCAATCTCGTACATGCCCTTCCTCGGCAAACCCTCCTCATCCTCCCCACCTCCCACCAGCTTCCCAATGTCTCGCGCTTGGGTGTGCACGTTGCAACTGACGTAGCACAGCCTCTCTGCCCCAAAGTCCATGAGCTGGCGGAGGAAGTTGTCGTCGCATCCTTTTCGCGACGGGTCCAGGACGACTGCGGTTTGCGCGGGTATGAAGCGCGTCTTGTCTAGCGAGTCAAAGAGCTGGTTTGCGTCTGCCGCAATGAATTGCGTTGAATCTGGGGCGAGATTGTTGAGTTTGGCGTTGGCAGAGGCGTAAGTGATGGATTGCGGGCTGATGTCGATGCCGATGCATTTATTAAACAGAGATGACAGTGTGACAGTGAAGAAGCCTGAGCCGCAGTAGGCGTCAATCAGGTTGGTGATTGGCGGTTGATCGTTCGATGTCGGACCCAGTATGTTGTCGCGCACATATTGTGTAACGACGGGTAAAATGGAGTTGTTGTTTTGGAAGAACGAGCCCGCCGGGTTGTCGAAGCGAAAGTCGTCCACGTATTCTGTCGATGTTGCGTTGTGATCCGTGATGCAAGTCTTCTCATCAACGTATGACTTTTCCTCGTCCGTCTTTGTCTCGCGCGTCGTACTTTCTCGTAACAACAAAGTAGCTCCGCGCTGATATTCATCAATGTGTTCCGCCACTCGTACTCTCTCTTTCTTCAAACCCTCACGCACCGCATCCGTCCCAATCGGACAATCTTCAATATCCAGCGTCTTCCTCGTGCCTTTTTGCATGTACCCGATGGGCGGCACTTCCGGCCATGTGACCTTCTGCCCACTTCTACGATCTCGCCTCCCACTCGGCGGACCATCGAAATGAGGCGTGAGCTTGGTCCGATAGCCGTATTGCAGCGGAGAGGCGATCGTGTCGCCGACCTCAGGGACAGCTGACGCTGGCAGATTGGAGAAATTCTCATACGCCTTCTCGACCACTCTGCGCTTATGAGCAAGCTGGTAGGCGTATGGGAGATGTTGGAATTGGCAGCCCGAGCAGCGGGAGAAGTACGGGCATTTGGGGGTCTCCGTGCGGTGTTGCGATGCGGAGGTAATTTTCACCAGGTCGGTGAGGGAATAAGAGTCTTCTTGGTATGCTTTGTAGACTTTTGCGAGCACTGTGTCTCCCGGCGCAGTGAAGGGAACA
This sequence comes from Neohortaea acidophila, assembly GCF_010093505.1. Lineage (NCBI taxonomy): Eukaryota > Fungi > Ascomycota > Dothideomycetes > Mycosphaerellales > Teratosphaeriaceae > Neohortaea > Neohortaea acidophila. Next base: position 465,217 of record NW_022985514.1, read on the forward strand.
ACGTATACTTGGCCGTCTTCGATCGCGAGTCCGTCGCCGGTTGAAGAGAGCTCGGAGATGGTGAGGTCCACTTCGGCAAACGGCTCAGGAGCGGGAGGTGCTGAGTCTCGTATTTTCACATCCCGTAGTACTCTTTGAACATCGAGAAGAAGCACTTCCTCATTTGACCCATCTCCTGCACCGCTCGACTTTTTCTGCTTCTTGCTCTTCTTGAAATGCTTTCCGCCGTGGTTGAATGGTCGCTTCTGCGCCATGGTGGCTATCGACCACGTAGTGGCATGGAGGAAGGGCTGGCTGAGGACCGTGTGGCGGCAGAGGAGCATCAAATCGGTCGATCCGGCGTGTCGCGACAAAATCTCGAGTCCCTCGAACCAAAAGTTGTCTCGATCAAGCGAGAGCGGCGCGCAAGGGCCGGGCCTCGGCAGTTTCCGGGCAGCATCCGTTGTGCTGCCCAATACGGTTAGTGCAAAAAGTCCAGGGCATTCACTCCCTCGTGGCGTTACCCAGAGTTAAGTAACTGCTTCCTACCTACGTGTACCTGATAGGTTTAGCACTGTCACAACACCTATTTTCCGTCTCGATGAGAGACTTGCTGAGTGCGGCTACGTAAAATCCTTTCTTGCTTAGTGATGACGCCGTCCGTGAGCAAATGCTTCCGTAGTATCTAATGAGTTTCCGGTCTGCAACCTCTGTGTATCCTTCCTTCCTATTTGTGAGCACAGAATCGGCCTGGAACTCAGTCCTACGGCAGAAAGGCAGTCCGAGAAAGTGAGGTCGGTGCTCTAGATTCTGGTGCGCGAGGAGCTGCCCGCTTGGTCCGAGGTAGACTGGGCGAATGCTCGAGCCGGCGCAAGCTGAAGAAGTGACTGGGCAGAGGGTTATGTGGCAGAGAAAGTTCGGGCACGGTGAAACGAGAACGCGGACGAGTATGACATGCCTTCACCGCCTCGAAAAAGTCTCAGAACATACCTGTTGATCTCGCCGCGCCACGTTGCTTCCGACGCAGCCGCATGCAGACTTACTCTTGGGACAGGATGAATTGATTAACTCCCACGATCCGGATCCTGGAATCGGAGAACGGGATCGCAGAGGCATGGAAAACACGGAGGCAGCGACATCCGTAACGCCATGCGCCAGCAATTCCCGTGGGACAAGGTAGCGCCGAGATATCCTCCACAGGCCAGGCTCACAACCCAACAGGTATCTCGGCACACCCGCTTCTCGCTTTCGATGGCGACAAAAGCTTTGTGAGTGAGGACGGCAGTTCTAGACCAGACCTACCATGGCCCGAAGGCCTCGGGGCTGCTGAATCGTGGCTGAGATGTCGAATGATCGGGACGCGGAATACGATTCACCGGCGGTTGCCCTAAGCCGACAGTTGTAGCACAGGGCTTATCAAGCAAGAGCCACCGGTACTCGTTGATGGATCTGATCACATCGTTCCATGTGGCGGTGGCTGCGCCGAACGCTGAAAAAGAATTGCTGGGCACGTGCATTGACATTGCGACACGTGGTGATCCTCCGAATAACTTCCGGTTCGGCAGATTTTCGCGGTACACTAAGCCCAAAGCGCACAAAGGCGGACATGCTGCGGACGGACGTGCGGACACGCCGATTGCCATGTGGCAGCCACCTCACGGTCTCGACTGCAGTACTCATGGATAACGCTATTCGGAGGATTGCGGACGGAACCTTACCATGGGTGCGGGATGTCACAGTAAGCTTATCAGCAAAGACGTGGCTAGCCCAGACAAACTACGCCATGTCGAGCACGCACTTCTTCCCCGCTGCACGTCACTCGCGTTCGACAATCAGTTTCCTAGTCCTGCACACGCTGCAATTGCAGGCCGCTCGATCTAAATATCACTCAGTTACGTCCCGCGAGCTATGCGTTAGGCTTTGGTGAGTCACGGTAAGATTTCCAACTCGACAAAACAAAGTTCGGTACTGACTGCACGCCACAACCTTCAAAACATGGATTTTCGGGCCTTCACGAAGGATGTTGAAAGTTCGGGGATATCTGGATCTGTTTCGCCGTAGCCATCAAGGGAAGTCAGCCTTGCTTTCACGAACTCTGGAATCAACACGGCCATCGCCTTCTGTCAGATCTAGACCATGGATGGCATCAGGTGTCGGACGGCCATATGGCATTGGAATTGTCGATGGTCGAGGTATAAATACACCGGTCACGCCCATGTCGAGGAACTCATCTCCATCATCCAAAAGCCTCTGAAACGCATACAACACTACAAAGCAAGCCCTCTCAGCCATATTGTCGCTACCTCTCATTGCTTCGTCGAACCACTTCATTCAAACACCTCACTACTCGTTTCCCATTACATTCAATCTTAACACCAATCAAAATGGTCCAAACCATCAGCCTCGGACTCCTTGCGTTCTGCGCCTTGAGCCAGATTGCCTCTGCGGCACCCGCTCCAGTCCCAAATTATACAACTGTAATCACCAAGACAGTCACCTTCCTGGGCACACACCATCAGAAACCCCACACCAAGACTGAAACCGTCAATTCTGTCGTCAAGACGACTTCCAAGACTAGCCCGACCGAGTCCGCCAAGACCAAGTCCACCAAGACGAAGACGTCGAGCACTACGACCGCTTCGCCATCGCCTACTACCGGCACCTGCGCCTCGATCGGCAGTGGCTCATACACCGACAGCGACGGCGTTTCGTACACGGTCGCTTGCGGCACCGACTTCTATGGCGGTGATTTGACGCATGTCGAAGGCGCCTCCTTCGAAAGCTGCTTCGCCGCCTGCGATAATACTTCAGGCTGTGTGGCCTTCTCTTGGGTGGGCCAGAATGGCACCCATGTCGGCCCAGGCGACTGCTACTTGAAGTCGACCCTTGAGCAAGGAGACTCGAACTCCGCCGTTGATGGTGCCTACAAGAACCAATAAACGTGGTGCACTCTCCTATCTTTATAGTTTTGTACTAGCTACTTAGGCTTATACTTCATATCGCTAAAGACTTGCTATCCAGTCTTGATGTGCTTTCTGAATTGAAGGGCTTCGCGCTAGTAAACAGTGACTACCTTAGTGAGAGTGTTTGCTTACGTAGTAACTATTGATTAAGTAGCAGTGACTTCAGCTCTTCTACTGGATAGAGAGCGCGCTTGGATGACGCTACGATAAGTCCCACGCCGTCTTGCTGCGTCTGGCGCCTGCTTAAATCCACATGCAGATGGCGAGCAGGGCGCCCGAAATCTGAATTCCTAACCAGCTCCACGGCCTATGATCGTCGAAAAGACGGTGCCGTGATACTCCAGTAGGCGAGATGTTGGCATTTGGCTGTCGCATGATCCGGCTTCTATCCTCTTCGTATGATCTCGACGGGATCCACTTCTCCAGCCGCTTTGTCTCTACAGGATCTAGGCGCGCGGCAGTATTGTATCGGAAGCTACACCAGTCTTTGTGGCGCCAAACTGCACGACTGCAGGCTCGCATGCGATAGCGCGGACGTACCACGGCGAGATTATTGCGCGGATAGCAATGCCGGAATCACAAGACGGAGGCAGACTTGGCTAGAAATCTGGCAGTTCTCTTGTCAAACCTGAGGGGGTGCGCGGCTGGTTCGACTTCGCTAGAGATCTTCAACACAGACAACAACTCAAATCGCGTACGTCAAGGACTGCTAGGGGATGATGCTTTTGATTGATCGAATAGAAGAAACAAAGCCAAATTAATTCCGAATATGTCTTACTGCACTTCGTTTCCGCGCATGCTCGACGCTTTGGTCTTCTCACCATGTCCTTTTTGTCCCGCTTTCTCGAGTCTGACACCTCTAATGTGCCCGTCCTCCATCTTCCCCTCGCAGCACCGGCACGATGCAGGAGCAATCACGATGAGAAGATGCAGAGCCGTTTGACTCTGCATTTCAAGCACATCTCCAATAGTTTAGAAGAGGACGGCAAGAACGGAAAGGAAATCAGGTGGCCAAATCCAGCTACAATAGGTACAAAGTGGGCAAGTACAGGCTTGATGACAACCAGGTGAGGATCCAGATGATCTGCATGCAGTAAGCTACATGATTTGGGTGGGTTGAAGGCCATAAGGTCATTGAAGAACGCCACAGTGGGATGACCATGCAAGATGCTGTAGGGATGCACCAGGGTCGAACCTCGCGAAATTACTTACCGGATATGGAAGGGTGTCGACGAATTAGAAAGTGTGGGGGTGGACAGGCTAGACCAAATCCAGCTAGAGCCACGGCCTTGCAGCAGAAGTGGAGTTGAATCTACCGTTGAATACCCCGCGGAGATTGGCAGCACACGCAGGGGAAGCATGATGCGTACCGTGCATGTATTTGATCGCTCATTCAAACGCACAGCGCGCCATCCCTTCACTCGACTGCTGCTCGTCCTGCAAAGCGTCCTTTCTACTATCTCTTGTAATATCGAGCCCACGGGTTCTGCCACTCATTTGACACTTCGACTGCAACATGCATTTCTCTTCGCTCTTCTGTGGCGCCTCCCTGGCCGCTCTCGCGCTTGCCGCCCCGTCACCTGGCAGAGGACATGTGAGTGTGGCGTGTCCGCGAGCACGAGGTGGAGAACGTGCTAAACCGTCGTGTCCAGTTCCATCCTGGTCCCCATCACTACCCAACAACGGCTTACAAGCATCATCCCACGACAACGTCTACAGCGCATCCAACGACGACCAACTACAATTGCGGCTCTATCACCCGAGCCTACGCCACTGAAGTTGTCAAGCAGTTCGTCATCGACCAAATCGTTCCCGACCTGATTGAGTTGAACACCCTGGGTACTCCAAGCGTCGTCGTCAATGTGACCTACGGCAGCAAAGATGTCAATCTCGGCACCTACTTCACCACCACGGGTATGTCTTCATACCCGGCTTGCAAATGCGAAGCAGCAATGTCTGACTGTGGCCGCAGAAACCTTAGATCAACCCACCGCCTTTTCCTTCACGGCGGAGGAGGGCTACGATCCCTACACAACCTTGTACATGGTCTTCTTGATCGATCCTGATGTACCGCAAGAGGGTTCTCCCACGCAAGTGAACTACGCCCATTGGATCTTCTACAACGCGCAGCCCCAGTGCGTCACCAACCAGGCCATCACCACCGTTGACACATATCAAAGCCCCACGCCCGCGAGCACGACGCAGCACCGATACACCTTTTTGGTCTACCGCCAGCCGCCCGGGTTCACAGTCAGCGCTACTGAAGCCGCGGCGTTGAACATTCGCACCCCCTTTGACTTGAATGACTACACTGAGGCCAATGGGTTGGTGCTAGTGGGCGGCAACTACTTCAACGAGGCCATTGGCAATGGAATCCAGGGTTCTTGAACGAACGATTTCAGATTTGTGCCGGCGAGCATGTCGTTTATTTCGTGGAAAGCTGCACGGCGCGTCGGGGGCCCATGACTTCGCATTCATCTGACTCGATATTTTGAGCGAACATCTAAACCTGCTCGTCTCGTACGGCTTTTACGCGCGTCGCGAAGCTATGCCTTCCTTTTCCTGGGTCAGCAGCAGCGACGCAACGGACGGGGGGACGCCTCCAACGAACTCAAGACAATTGAAATGGGCTTGGGTTCGAGTGGAAAAGATTGCCTAGCATGCATCCACCCACATAAAGAGCTGCGAAACGCCTCGCCCGCAGAATAAGGCAGTACTGTAGCTTCGCAAGCTGAACTCTGCCTTCAACGTTTTGAGATCAGCGTGTAGATCGAAAGTATGGTTGCTAATTAAACAAGCTTCGTGCCAGCGCTCTTTTTGGCATGACAGCCAGTCGCTCGCGCCGCATCGGGACATGTCCCTCATTTGAGCCCCGAACTTCCAATCTCCGCGGGCGAGAAGGGCGTTTTGTGGCTGATGACTGAGTTACGGAGTAGCTGACGGGCAGCTGGCCACGGCGTTCAGGATGGTCACATATAATAATGCAGTTTCCGGGAACTGCTTCTGACTGTTTCGACTTGTTCGACTGTCTCTAATTCCTTCGTTCATTTACCCATCGCACAATCCGCCCCAAACGCAGCGCTTCCACTCGGTTTCAACATGCGTACTACTACATTCGTTTTCGCCTTGCTCGCTGCTTTGGCCGCCGCCTCACCCGGCCGCAGGCCACATCACCACCAGCCTCCTCCCCACCCGTGGGAATCGGTTTGCACCGTCACAAAATACACGTCGTAAGTATCCTCCTCGTCAAACATCTGCCCCCTCTTCGCAGTCCTTCTGACGTGCCACCAAGGACCAAGACACACAGTGTCACTTCGACCGCGACGGCCACCGTTACTACGACTACTACGTCCACGACGCTGCCGACAATCAGCAACTGCGTCGCTCCTGAAGTCAAAATCAGCAAACGTGACAAGCCCAAGTACAAGCCGACATCTCATGGGTGCTGGGAGACCATCACCATATCCCGCGTTTCCACGTTGACAACTACGGTGAGTGCGGGGAGCCTGCGAATGGACGCGGCCATGCAAGGGTTGAAAGAGTCGCACGCTAACAACAACACGTCCTAGGTCGCTTCTACCACAATCACTACCACAGCTACCAGCACGGCAACATCCGTCGCCGCCTTCGGCCCTTTCAGTATCTACGACGCCATTTCGGGAAACTCGTTCAGCGTGCAGATATCCAGCGCGGATGGCGAAGATGTATTCGTCGCTCCACAGCTGCTGGCCGTAGACCCAAGCGAGTTTACGCTCGCGTTGGGAGCCATCACCGTTTCCGCAGCAATCTCCGGGGAAGGCAGCATGCTCTATGCCGATCCAAGCTATGCTGTGGACAGCGTCAACGCACCCCAGGATACCGTGTTCGCCTTCGGATTGGGCGAAGTGTCATCCGGGGCGTCGCTGTTGTCGTGTTCTGTCTCCCAGAACGAGGATGGCACGTGCCCGTTGACTTGCACGGGTAATGGTGGCACCAATTTCTACTACTGCTCAGCCACCAGCGAGCCAATTGTGCAGATCGGGGATCTCACGGCCGACAGCGAGGGGGAGTGTAGCGGATACGGCAGCGCTGTAACCGTTTCTGCGTACGCTGTGACGCCGGATCTGGACTGCGCGACTTGTTAGTGGAGATGGGGAAGGCCGGGCCGGACGGGAACTGTGAGTGGTTGTAATCTGTAATGCAGGGAGAAGGAGCTCTTGAGCGGCCAGCGATCGGATTCAAGTAGAGCCTCGGTCAAGGCAATGCAAGTCTCGTCGGATGGTTAGGGGCCGAAGACCTCAGCGCTTCCACTCGTTTTCACCATGCGTATTTAGATGTAAAAGCCAAGACGAACGGAGCAAGGGAAGGAGGAAGTAGTATTGAAGCTATCAGAGTTTAATGTGTTGCCTGATGCACCGAAGTCCATAATCAGCGCCAACGGGCGTTGTCGATGATATTTCCCTTCACAACGGCGGTGTTGGTATGGCCCATAATTTCATGGTAAGTCTTGCGCTGGTCAGGTTAAGAATTGTCGAATACTCCACAGTCCGCATTTCCAACGGTGATTTGACCGAAGCCCTGGTCTGAAGTAATTACTCCGTTGCTATTTGTCGACTGGCCGGCGCTGCAGGTCGTGCCGAAATAAATATCGCACTGTGACGACCTCGGCACGAAAACAAATATTTTGGCCGAGGTATCAAGGAGTGCAGCCACGCAGCCTACGGTTGAGTACGTCAAGGGTTAGCCTGCATTCAATGGGCTGACAGATCCATTTCCCTTGCGTATGCAAGTCGACAGTTCCGCTTAGGTTGTTGCTTTGACTTACAATCGTATGCTGTGTCGGAAGTAGTTGTATCTACTTCGGCGTAACCGCCGTAGATGTCTCCGATGATTTCCCCGTAATACTCGTCGGCTAGGTTATTTGTAGCACAGGCTGCATAGAGTGTTGTAGTTGACACTACCGAGGTTGCTGTAGCTGTGGACGTTGAGGTAGCAGTCATCTGCTCTTGCATTAGTGTGGTCCCGAGATTGAAGCAGCGCTGAACAACTGGCAACGTACTGTGGCTGTAGTAGTCGATGTCAAGGTTGTAGTAGTCGTGGTGACAGCCTGAAAAACAACACTGTCAGCGTTCATGATGGCTTTGCAGACAGCTCATCTCCATTTTGCACCCTCGTCCTAGCGCTATCGCCTAGAGAGATGTTGGCTGGAGTGGATCATGCACACGTACCGATGGATAGATAATGACAGTATACGTGGAAGTAGAGGTAGTTGTCGTAGTCAGTTGGGTGCGTTTAGTCGACGTGACCGTGGCCGTGGTCGTCGAGCACGTGGAATGAGTCCACCTGTTGCAGGTCACACATGTTGGGTAAAGCTGCCATGAGATGCCTGGATTTATGTCTTTTGGTTTTGAGGGGCTCGTCCGCTTCCCGCCGCCTGTTTTCGCCCGCTCGAAGGTTGCGCCCAGGAGTGCGCGTTTCGCGACGGGATCCGCACCCCCTGTTCCAGAGTACGTAGAACCTGGGAGAGATGTTTGAACCGGAGTGAACCTATCCGGGTGGGAGATTAGAGAACGCGTTGGACGGCTCTAGTGGTTGAATGGGAACGTACGTTGCCGCAGCTGGAATGGTGGTCGTCGCAGTCGTTGGAGAGGTTGTCGTAGTCGTAGTAACAGACGTCTGTGCAAGTTGAAGAACTTAGCCTTCGCTCTGTTCCTTCACGTATCGACGATGCAGATGATTCCTCCTTTGAGAGCATTGCAGGCAAACACCCACAACATGCCTGACGCGTCACTTACCGAAACCGTCGTGTCTGTCGCCGTTACAACAATAGTAGCGGTGGCCGTCGATACTGACGTTGGAGCAGTGGAAGTCGTTGTCGTCCCGACCACCACCGTCCTGGTGCTTTCGCTCTTTGTTGAGGTGATTGTCTTTGTCGATGTCAAGGTCGTCTTGCACGATGTGTACGACGTATGCCATTTGGTGGAGTAAGGGGCTGGATGTCTGCCCATTTGCGTATAGCACAAAGTGCTCGAATAACCCGGCGACTCATTGAGGGCCTCGTCGTAGGCAGGGGCACCAGGGGCAGCAAGTGTCAGAGTAACAAAAGTCGCCAGAACGGCTAGCAGTGAGTTGACATGCATGAGGGGAGGTATATCGTAACGAACGGATGAGTGCGAGAGGCGAAGACTGTACAGACGGCGAGCGAGCGGATCTATGTACCGCGCACTGCTCTAGGCGCAAGAGGCTCGTCGGATGATTCGGGACGATTTGCTCCTTTTGGCGCGCCAAGGGGCATGGGGGCCCTGCGTACTGTAATGAGGCTCAACTGGCTGATTTCAGCGATCGCAGGACAAGCTTTAAACACGAATCAAGACCCCTGGCTGCAGGTCCGGGGTAACTGGGGTAGGAGCGCCTCTTCGCGCTGCTGCACGTTTGGCCAGCGTAGAGCCTGGCTGGCTGGCGGATTCCAGACTCGCATACTATCTCCTCGTCCAACAACTCCGTCGTGGCCATCTCTACCGTTTCACGACCTCGTACGACCATATGCACCTGCCCGCTTGCGCCAGACTGGTCAGCGAGCAGAGCCGCGAATCGATTTTTGTCCCGGCCGCCCCGCATGCATGGCGTTCGCGGACGAGCCCATCTAACCGCCACTCGAGACATCTTCTCCTCGTGGCGCCTTGCCTCGCTTCGTCTGGCTGGTCTTCAGTCTTTTTCAGGAATAGGTATTGCCCACAAAGGCACAGGTATTCATCACACGACGGCAGCCCATCTGCGCCAAGAGCACGAATGTCAGGTCCAGGCGCCAGCAGATGCTCCGACCACCCACCTGGCTGACTTTGACTTTGCGCGGCAGACGACTTCCAGAAAGCTTAAATACTAGTGAGAGCTGATCAGGGACGACCCGGCCACGCAGCTGCTTCGCACTACTGCCCGTTTGGCGAACGCCACAGCAGGGCGTGCGTAACAATAGAAGTAGGAAGCAATTCGATACGAGGAGCCGATCCGGCAGACGATCAAATGCCACATTCCACTTGGCAGCTTGGCCAGACTTCGTCTTCCCTACAGCTTTGGTCATGACGCGGAAGGGGGGTAATTAGCACACAACACCACGTTTTTCCACGGGACTTTCTGTGCTGCGCCTGGGCCCACGAACTTTTCAACATGAGTACATCATGGCCGGCTCGCAATCCGGACAAACGCATAGCTCCTTCCCCCTCTCTTCGCCATCACTATGCCCGCTTTCTCGGCTTTCTTCTTGCTCAGCGCTCTTGCAACGACAAGCCTAGCAGCAGTGTCTTGTCCTGCTCCAGCTAGCTGTAACGGCCTAGTCGGTGATGTCGCGTCGGCTCTACAAGGTTTCCCTCCCGCCTCAGCTTTCTGCTCAAGCAAGTTCCCACTGGCTCGTCAGACTTGCACATCTGTCGCTCCTACCTCGACGATCACCAGTACTGTAACAACAATCACCGTGACGAGCATTGTGGCGACCGGGATGACAATGTGAGTTGCTACGCTCAGCACTATGTCGTGACCCATCTCACCATCTATTATAGCGCTACCGGCATCGCAATCACGAGCACTTCTATGACAACTACGACTCCCATCATCACTTCTACAATTACTGAGACAGACACCGAGACGGTAGGTCAGACATGGATTTAAGTGGTCGCTGCGACACCTCCGGCTTTTCCTTGCTTCGCCTCAAGCTACAAACAACTCTGTGCTAATGATTGTAGCTGTATCCTACCGCACCAACTGTTTCCACCACCCAGGCCTCGCAGAAGAGACGCGATACGCTCGGTAGAAGGGCTGCCGACCCTAGATCGTTGAGGCTCGAGATCCTTCAGTCGGAGGCAGCATCTTTTATCAGCGCTGTATGCTCATGCCTCGAGACCCCGATAACTACTACCACTACACCGAGCACTATTACCCAAGTGAAGGCTACTGTAATTTTGAGCGTCACTCAGACGGAAACAAGGTAAGCAGTCTCACGCTGCAACGTCTTGAGGAGTTAGCTGACCTTTCGGGTGCAGCACTGTGACGCCCACCACAACAGCCATATCCACTGCCGTCGCAGCTGCCTCCACCTCCCTGACCACAACGACTACCACCAGTGGTGTTGCCGTTCCAACGTGCACCCCCGGAATGGCTTTTTACCCTATCAGCTGCGGGGACGGCACGACATGTAATGCACCGGCATACGCTTGCGTCATCGCTCCTGGGCAATGCGAAGCACTGTGTAACGAGGGCTGTGTAGCCCGCGGCTACAATGTCCTCACCGGTGCATGCACCCTATTTGCCTCCTGCTGTCCGGATAGTTCGTAGGCGGTCGCCCGGGAACCACTTCAGGGATGACGTTTGGACTGAAACAGATAACGGATACAATATCATGATGCAAGGGAAAGCAGGTTCCAAGGGCGAAGTTTGCACGTATCACGCAGTGCAGGGCTTAGAGCTTTGATCGCCGAGCAAGTTCATCTATCCCCAAAAGACCACGAACTCCACGAACTCCGGATATCACTTCTCGTTTCGTTGTAGGGCCGCGAGGAATGCTGAGTTGTCATTCCGACACCATCATTGGATCTCCTGCGCTGTCGCGCCGCTCTGTTCAAGTCTACTGTGAGAGCTCGATGTTACATGTAGTAATCGTCTACGCTGAGTCCCGGAGAATGCTGCAATGCCATCATACACGCAACTTGGAATCAGGAGAGCCGCGATATGTTGCGATGACACGTGTATGTTGTCCCAGCCAAGACGTGCAGTCCGTGGGGTTGCAAGCCTCGCGCCCGGAAACGACAGCCTTGGGATGGTGCGGGGCCCCGCATTGGACAGAGCTGGCGTGTAATTATTATGACGCTGCATCACGTGTTGCTTGCCTCATTAACAGTAGTTCCCATGACGTCGCCACCAGCGCAAACCATCGACTAATCACCGAGCGCAAATGTCGAAAGCAGCAGCTTAGCAATCAGAAATTGCCGCGCGACATGCATAGAAAAAGTGAGTGTTTGGCGATTTTACTTAAGGCTTAGTAAACGTGACTTTCGGCTATCACTTTTCCGAGGACCCTTTACTTGTAAATGATCTTGACCCGCACGTCACTTCTACATATTCACGTACAAAGACTGTCAGCCTCTTGTTTAAGACGAGCACGACCGAAACCATGGCTCCGTCGAAGCTGGAAACCACCCAGCTGTCTGCCCGCCCGCTCCACGACACATTTGGCGCCGAAGTGGAAGGGGTAGATTGGAGCGAGAGTCCGATTTCAGCCGGGATCATTGCGGAAATTAAGGCGCTGGCAAGTGAGAACGGCGTGCTCGTGTTCCGCAATGCAAATCTCGACAACGACCAGCACATTGCATTTGCCCGTCAGCTCGGCAAGGAGCTGTACGACGTCAAAGCCCACATCAAAGCTGGGCGCGCCATGCGCTTCCCCGAGCAGCCCGAGATCTTCGATGTGTCGAACCTTGATGACAAGGGAAACATCGTTACCGATATGGACCCAATGCGGAAGGAAGGCAACAAGGGCAACTTCTTGTGGCATGCGGACATGACGTACAACCCTCATCGCGCGCTGTACTCCATCCTCCGTGCCGTCCAGCTCCCCCCGAAAGGTACCGGTGGCGAGACGCAGTATCTTGACTCGCGGACCGCTTGTGAGGAACTGCCGCCAGCTTTGCGCGCGGAGCTGGAGGAGGCGCTTGGGTGCAAGTTGGAGCAAGTCGTTACTCACAATTCCCTGATGCACAATCGCAAGCTGGGCTCGCCCGACTACTTCCGGAGTATCGAGCCCTTGGACCAGCCGGTGAGTGCAAACCAAGGTTTTATAAATATGCAAAAGCTGACTCCTAAAAGATGGCCAAATATAAACTCGTTACCCCTGTGAGTGCCTGCGCGCGAAAATCAATGGAGAATGAACACTGACCCGTAGCATGCAGCATGAGAAGAGCAACCGGGACAATTTGTACATGACGAGCTATGCACATCATTTTGACGGTGAGCGGCTCCTCCAACCCAGCTTCTGTTCTCACCTTGCACTTTACTGATGTGCAGCGTTCTAGGAAAATCGTGGGAGGAGAGCAAACCACTGTTCGATAAGCTTTGGGACCACCTCACGCAGGACAAATACATCCTGACCGTATACTGGGAGAATGACGGTGATATGGTAAGTCCTACAGTTTCAAAAGCGCTGGCACACACTGATGAGCACGGCACAGGTCTTGTGGGACAACACCGCCGTCCTGCACCGCGCGACCGATTCAGGCTCGTACGGCTCAAAGTACGTCCGTGATATGAGACGAACGACCACAAAGGACGACAGTTCCTATGCGTTTGGTGAGAATGAAGATCATACCTGGGAAGCTGGCATCTCCAAAGTCAAGACCTAGTTAGATGGAACGGCAGGTTTTGTGGTACATCTCCCGATAGTCTCGGTATTTCAATAGTCGTGTAGCCAGTCTATTACGAGGACATCTATCCAGAGGGGAAATCGCCCGCGACAAATGTTGCCCATTGATGCCATCCTCATCACTCAGGCTCACAGCCGTAGACGAATTTACCCCGCGGGGAAGTACATTTTCCGAATGGAAGAGCGAGCCGGTCGCGGATCGTTGTGAGCCTCGAGCGGAGCATATATCCGCACTAGCAATGTACGTCAGCCGCAACGCTCAATAGCACAGTGTACACAGCGCACATCAATGCCGCCGTGCAGACCTTGTACATTGTCGGCGTGGCTCGCTCAATTCTCGCCATGGCCGAAGCAGGCGCCCCTCCTCAGCCGATGAACGGCACGTCAAACGATACAAAGGCTCCGTCCGCGACACACATCCCCTTTGAGGATCGTCCGGGGCTCTATGGATGGAAGACACGCAATGATCGCGGCTACGAGATTCGCGAGAGACCTTCTGGTGAGCCCAGGCGCATGAGGGTGATTGGCGTTGGTGCGGGTGCCTCGGGCATCAATCTCGCCAAAGCGTTGCGTGACGATGCTGAGAATATTGAGGTGGCGATCTACGACAAGAACCCGGTACGTGTTGTAATTCGCATGGTAGGAGAGGAGAATTTTCATTTACAATGAATACGACAGGAAGTCGGCGGAACGTGGTGGGAAAATCGCTATCCGTAAGTCCGTCCAGCATGCCCGAGTCCTTCTCTTGCTAACGACGTAGACAGAGGCGTCCGGTGCGACATTCCTTCGGTTGTGTATCAGTACACATGGAACCCCAAAGTATGGAATGAATACTACTCTGGAGGCGCGGAGATCCTGCAATATCTAAAAGACACCGTGGAAAGCTTCCAGCTGACTAGCATGCTACATCTCCGTCACCTCGTCACAGAAGCTCGTTGGTACGACGATGTGGGCAAGTGGAAGGTGAGTGTGACGAACTTGGAGGATGGCAGGCAATTTGAGGATGAGTGTGATGTCTTTGTCAATGCAATGGGGTTTTTGAAGTCGGTCCTCTTCATGGCTGCATGGCACACACCCACGCTGACCAAAAGTAAACATAGTAATTGGCGCTGGCCCGACATTTCCGGCTTAAAAGACTTCAAAGGCACTCTCGCCCACTCAGCGGACTTTCCAGAGGGTCTTGTGCTCAAAGATAAACGCGTGGCCGTCGTTGGGAATGGATCGAGCGGGATTCAGCTCGTCGCCGCGCTACAACCGCAGGTCTCTCATCTCTTCACCTGGATCCGCTCGCCCACCTGGATGACGGCCGGATTTGCTGGAAAGTACGCGGGGCCCGACGGGGCCAACTTCCGATACTCGGAAGAGCAGAAGCGCCTGCTCGAGAAGAATCCGGACTACTACCTGCAATATCGCAAGGCGGTCGAAACCGAGATGGTGTCGGGCTTTGCCCGCTACCACCGCAACACACCCGAATCCAAGGCGGCACACGACTTCGCGAGCAAAGATATGAAGACGCGGCTTGCGAGCGCGCCCAAACTCATCGACACTTTGATCCCCCGCACGTTTCCGGTGGGATGCAAGAGGCCGACGCCGGGGAACGGCTATCTTGAGGCTCTCGTGCAGGACAATGTCACCGTCTTCACGGATTCCGGCCTCGAAAAAATCACAGAGAAGGGGGTGCTGGGTCCTGACGGGAAGGAGCACGAGCTAGACGCAATCCTTCTCGCCACTGGCTTCGACACCTCCTGGGTCCCCCGTTTCCCCATTATCGCGCACGGTACGAATCTGCAAGACGTCTACAAGGAGCGACCGGTGGGCTACCTCGGCGTCGCTGCACCGGGAATGCCCAATTATTTCTCCGTCTACGGACCGTATGGACCCCTCGCCTCCGGAAGCGCCATGCCCATGATCACAGCCTACGTCAACTACATCGTCCAGATGGTAAAGCACATTCAGCGAGAAGACGTCAAGAGCGTCACCCCTCAGCAGCAAGCGATCGAACAGTACGCCGAGCACACGGCGCTCTTCACGGACCGCACAGTGTGGAATGCACCCTGCCGATCCTGGTTCAAGGGCAACAAAGTCGACGGTCGCATTTTGCTGCACCCGGGCTCGAGGAACCAATTTCTTGAGATGATGGCGCGGCCGCGACTGCAAGACTACGACTTTGTCTACCGCACGAAAAATATGTGGGCGTGGTTGGGCAATGGCTTCTCCACGCGCGATTTTGATGGAAAGGATTTGACATGGTGAGTGTGAGGGACGTTCTGCACGCTGAACCACAAACTGACCACACCACGCTTCTCAGGTACTTTGGCTTGGTCGACGGGGAAGATAGGCAGAAGCAGTATGATGTGCATGAGATGTACTATGACGGTGGGAGCAAAACGGTGTAAAAAGAAGCTTCCTCATCGACGGCACGACCAATCCTCGTGCTAGGTATGAAAACCCTCGGGTTCCGCCGATCATCTTCATACGGGAGACGTTCTTGCTCTGCCTTCCAGGCGTGAACCAGGAAAGTGTGCAGCTTGGATGCGCTTCAAACGCAACGCACGTCAAGGCCGCATTGGCGTCTTCGAGGTTACAGATTTCGAATGGCCGCGGCAAGAAGCTCCCCACGGATGCTCGTACCTCATTACGCTCGTGAGGCGATTGAATCGGTGCTGTCGCTGAATATGCCCTCGTTTTCGCGTTGAGGAGGCTGGACGACGAGGGGCGATTCATCAAACACTGCTGGTCCGAGAACAGAAAGGAGGGCAAACTGTCAATTCCTCTTTCGGAATCCCGTGCTCTTGAGTAGTGCTTGTGTGCGCAGCACATTATCATTCGCGGTCTGACCCAACCATAAGTGCCTTGTTCTGTCGAGTCCTTCCTCGATATCCCAGCAGAGGCCACCTTCCACGTAGAACGAGCGACCAGTCATGCCGGTTGTCTGGTCCACATGGTCCCAATCCATGCCACCGCTGCTCGGAAGATCATGAACGTTGATCGCCACTACCTCTTCACGCTGTAACATGCTCGCAGCAGTCGATCTGTCGGCTGCCGCCAGCGCAGCAATAGCTTTTGCCAAGTCCTCCGGCTCATTCACGGGCAACCCTGCCCCTTCCCACTTCCCAGCGAGGTCTTGCGTCATTCCCGTCCGGACGAAAGACGGGCACAGCGCGTTGACCCTGATCCCCTTCATGCTCTCGGGAAACGACAAACGAGCGGTTTTCAGGAGCCCAAGCACTCCATGCTTGCTCGCTTGGTACATGTACAAGTCTCGACTCTCGAGGAAGCCCGCGGCCGAGCTCATCAGCGTTAAACTTTTGTCTTGATCACTCGATTTGTGGTGGCTCATGAATACACTGGCCACTCTCGCGAAATAGGCGAGACCCTTGAGGTTGATGTCCAGTGCTGACGTGTCGGGCTCCTCGGCCACGCTATCGATCGTGAGGTTTGCGTCGAACCACTGACCGCGCTCAACGATTCCGGCGTTGGCAACGGCGTGGTCGATGACGCCGTGCCTTTCAAAGGCGTAGCGGAAAAGGCCCACAACATCCTGGTATTTGCGAACATCGCAGGGGTGAAAAGCGACCTTGTCGCTCCCAATCGAAGCGAGGAGAGCGCGACTCGTTGTTTCGTTCACATCTCCAAAGACAACCTTGGCGCCCAAGGAGCTGAGATGTCGGACTGCTGCTGCTCCAATGCCGCTGCCACCACCTGCATTTGTGTCAGTCCACAAAGGGTTGCAACAATAGGAGAACAGGCGGAGCAGAATTACCGGATATTACGAATACTTTGTCACTCAGGTTAGTGGCATTGAACGTCCTCGCATCGAAGAAAGTCATTGCGTGGTCCTGAGGGGAACGACAGGCTCATTTGGCATTCCGAAGTGGGTTTACGGCGCAGGAAGTACACTGAGCAGGTCGACACCTTCGATAGCCGAGGGCATCTGAATAACGTCCTCCCGTGGCGGTCGTTGTAAGATTCAGGGCACGTTGAAGCTCCATCTCGATTCCGGAAATGTAACAGCCGGGGTTGACCGTCAGCCGGGCTTGCAAGCCTGGCGCACGGAACGACAACCTTCTTGCGCATTGGCCAACGCTTATTATCACGACTGCCCACTTCACCCTTCAAGTCCACGTGTATCGGGACATCCAGAGACTGACGCCGGCCTCTTATGCGCTCGACTGGAACACTGTCAGTTGCGTCTTCTCTTCCTATGCGGAACGCATCAGCGCACAGCAGAGATGACCGTCCGCTCGTCTGGGGCGCGCGGCCTGCATGAGACACTGCTTGTACCCAGGTATAATGTATGCGAGCGGTGGCCAAGTTTCGGGGCAAACATGCATGCCAAGCACCCCCGGCATCCCATCGTCTCTGCTTCATTCATCTCGGAAGAAGATCTACGCCTTCTACCCTCAATCGGCGAAATACCTCTGGCGACCACGGAGCATCGCACGAATGGCATTGCGTTGCAAACATCTCTCCCGCACTCCATGCAGCCACGCATGCACGTATCATGCACGTCGCCAGAAAGGCGGGCGACATCACACCCCCGCTCACGTCCGCAAATTACTGCAACGGCCGCCCAATTAGCATGGTCTGTTGGCCAGCCACGATGACACATCGCTCCAATCAGCGCGCATTATCCTTAACCCCTAACATTCTGAGCGTTGTTCTTCGTGGCGTGACCTCTTATTGCCCTGGTATGACTCTCTCACGGTATGATTATCCCGCCGCGACAGCTCGTATTCGAAGCCATGAAGCTGTGTCGACCGTGGCTGTCTCGGGCCGAATCACAAGCATCATGCGATGCAACCAGGTGAACAGCATGCATAAATGTGCCCTCTCTTCTCATTTTCTGCCTTCTGTGCCCCATCTACTTCCTGGATTCCCACTGTACCCTGACCTCTTCATCAACTTGCGTACCACCCGCATACCTCTAGATTTGCAACGCAAAATCGAAGATGAGTTCCCCCCTCCAATCGAAACACCTGCCGCCCGCCGACCCCGCACCTGCCTTGAAAGATACGCCGGATCCACCCAAGATTGCGCATGCTCCCCTCTATATCGGCGTTGACCCGACGGTAGTCGGCCTAGCACCTCATCAGGCTCGTTTTGGCGTCGAGCTTGAATGTCTGATTTCTCCACCCGGCAACTTCCCCTTTGCCAAAGATCGGCGACGCGACTTCAATGTCGCACAGTGGATGGCGATATGCTGGCTTGGATGGGCCAATAAGAGAGTTCCGAAGCCGCCGTCAATATTGCTCTGTGAGCACCCCGTCATACAAGGGACTCTCGCGAAACGTGCGCAAAGCGTCACCAGTTGGAATATCACGCAGGACCCCTCAGTGGAGGGCGGAGATGAGACAAAATGTAAGTGCACATGCCATCTGGAACAGCTTTGGATAACCACCTATCTCGCTCTTTCCATTCCCCCACGTTCAAGCTCTTCGCCGACTCAAGCAATGCTCTAGTTTCGTACGAGTTCGTCTCGCCGATAATCACCACGCGCGCGAAAACGCAGTACGACAGTGCATACTCCACGCTCAAGGACTTTTTTGACTTTATGGGTGACCATGGGTGCACCATTGTGAACAACTCTAGCTGCAGTATGCACGTTCACATCAGCCCGGTGACCTCCGAGTTGTGGAATATTGAGTTCATCAAGCGGATTGCATCTGCAGCTTATTACTTCGAACCGGTCATTCGCGCTCTTCTGCCGGAAGATAGGCAGCTGGTGCCTGGCTTTGCGGCGGAGTTTCGAAGCCCTCAGCTGGCATTCATGTTTCCCAGGCCAGCAGTGTCGGCTAAGGCATTGCCACCAACCCGGACCTGGTCGAAGTTGGGCAATAAGCCGACGCTCGGATCGAAAGAGATCGTTGACAAGACGATCTATGTCGTCAATCTGTCGGAGCAAGATGTGATAGACAACCTTCGCCACATCATGGACGGACAATGCGACAGCATCTGGAAAATTCAAAGCTTTGTCCATGCTTACTTGAGCCCCGATAAATACGGGGCATGGAACTTTGTGAACATGAGCAAATACGACTATTCCACCATCGAGTTCCGCAAGCCACCTCCGGCAGATGATTATGACACCGCGATGGCCTGGGCCGACTTTGCAATCGCTTTCGTTCTCGCCGCAACTCAGCTCGCCCAGCCAAGCCTGCAAGTAGCTGCACCCACGGATAGTACTGCACAGGGGACGTCAAACTCGAATGACAGCACTGCTCAAACGAAAGCAGCTCAGATCAGCGATGGAGCTCCGAAAAGAAGCCGCCCGAAAGCCCTGGAATCTGAGGATGTCATCGGCAAGTTGCTGGGATACGAGCTCAGCATAGACGGGTTGAAAAAGTTCATATCGGCTTCTCGGCCCGCTTCTGAGGCTGGGAGGTCAGACGCTCTGGACAAGCTCTTCGCCGACCATACGCAGGCCCAGATTTTCACGTTTCCGCCTCTCGACCCCAAAGCACCCAAACCTGAAGGTTGGGACTCATGGCAGGTGGGCGCAGAGGCTCAGAGTAAAACGGCGAAAGAGAACTCATTGATGAACGAAGATGTGGCATTAACGCTTTCAGAGGAGTTATGGGCGGAACTGAAGAAACGATATCCCGGATACTTCGGCACGCTGTGGCGGCTGCTGGTGGAGAAAGAGATCAAGGCGAGACCATCCATGGACGACAGAGCAAAAACGAGCTACAGGGCTTCGCGCCAACGGGATCAGCAAAACAGCCAGGCACAATTAGCTGGGATCAGGCCAGAGAAATGGGGCTTCCCCAACATCCCCTGGGATAACTCGTACATCGACGAGATCATCAAAGATGGAGATACGGCAAGAGCAGCTGCCAGTATCACTACTCCAACCCCTGCTCCAACCTCCTCCGCGCCTCCCGCTCCTCCCGGCCCCACTGCTCCCACCGTCTCTATCGCCCCTCTTGCGCCTAGCTCTACCAGCACCGTTGGCGCGAAGGGCACCACAGCGGTGTTCGTAACGAAGACGGACGAAAATTGGAAGATAATGCAGGCAGCATACCCCAACTACCTTGATACACTGTGGCGGCTGCAGGTGGAGAAGCATATCAAGTTGATGAAGCTGGTCGACAAAGACGATGGAAACCGGTATAGAAAGTTTTGCGAACAGAGGCGGAATACCAACGGCGACATCCGCTTTGCCAAATCGCCCTCGGAGCTTGGATGGGACGACTCCTGTATCGATGAAATCAAAAAAGCCGGCCCCAGCAGTCAAACCTCCGCTCCCGGGAGCAACTCCAACACCACCTCTGCCAATTCAAACACTCCCGCTGCCCATATCGCCAGTAGCAACACTCCTGCTGCTCATACCACTATTCCACCCGCCAACACCGCCCACCCCAATTAACAACTCCTCTGCACCGCGCGGCGGATCGATGGAGTTCAATGACTTGGCTGCATGGGCGAGAGCTATGCGGGCTGGATGACAAGGGCGGAGCAAGCAGGGCTTCTTCACCTCCCTGCCGACACGCAGACTTTGATGTAATTTGCCTTTCAACGAGTGCAAGAGCACGCACGATCTCCTCATCTGGCGACGGCGATGCTACGAAAGAGGGTTTCTCTCAAGACTTTGTCATGGTGTGCGGGATCTTGAGGCGTCGTTTACAGACCGAACCATCAGATTGTGGACAATGACGATAGCCTCGTATGGATTGGAAAGGAGTTGGGCGGCCAGGTTTCATATTGATCGTAGCCATTGGTCTCGGTATTGACTGGGGTCTCGTCTCTCAATTATCTATCGTTCGAATTAAGACCACATCATTCTCCTCAAAGTTCTGCGGCGTACACCTCGCGCAGCAGGATATTGAACCTGGTGTCCGTCGTCAAGAGAGCCTCCGGGGTTAATTTGGATAGGTAGTCCAAGCCACCGCCCGACCCGTGCCAACCAAGCTGATTCTCATACATGGCACCACCGTACCGGCTCATGTTTCCCTTGAGCTCGACGACCTCGTTGGCAGAGATGGGGTCGTGCATGTAATGCGTATGTGTCTTTGCCCAGGTGGGCCAGTAGAAGACGGTGGGCGAGAGGGTGCAGACGAGGTCGGGGTGGGAGATGGCGATGCGTTTGGGGATGAGCACCGAATGGTCGTTCCAGATGCGGTCGTTGAATGAAGCGTACGTTGCCCACCACTTGAGGAGGAAGGCACTGCTGGGGCGGGTGAGGATGACGGCGTTGCCGAGGCCGTAGCGGTTGCCGCCTTCGTGGCCGAGGACAGCATCGCGTGGGTTTGAGAGAAGGTCGGAAAAGGGTTTCAGAGGGAACATGTCCATGTCGAGGTAGACGCCGCCTTCGAGGCGCAGAATGTCGAGGCGGAGGAAATCGGATTGGTGCGGCAGGAGGAAGCTGCTGATGTTGATGTTCTTGGGGCCGTGCAGCGCGAAGCGATCGTGCGGAACGAGAGTTACATGATTCTCGAGCTGCTTCCACCATACGTTGTGCGTGTTGAGGGTGTATGTGTGCAGCTTGACCTCCGTCGCGTTCATGCGCACCAAGGCGGATTTGATGGCGAGGAAGCCGCTGAAAGAGAGCTCCGCCTGCTCGCCCTCTTTCGCCAGGAGAACGAAGTGGGCAACATTGGGGATGGGCACCTTGGAAGGCGCGAGATCATGACGTGCCCTGCACATAACCTCTTCGGGCCTGTCCTTCCAGTCCCACCATTGTATGCGTCGTTCGACTTCGATTGATAGTTGGTTTAGTCGCACCAGACTCATTTCAAGGCCGGGGAAGAATTGAAAGTAGACTACCAGACTCACGAGGACGGCGGTAGCAAGATAGACGAAGCGCCAACGCGCCCGAGTCGCTGGCAACCGAGCCATGGATGGGGACTTTGGCCACGGAAGGGCAGCGTCATGAAGGCAGAGTGTCTCGTCCAGTCGACGAGGAGGAATGTGGACGGGTTGGCCATACCTGGTCAATTCAGGCCCCCTGTGTTGGCTCGCTCTTTTAGTCTAGGCAGCACGTAACCGTTATTGTGGAGAGCGAGGCCCGATAGATTGCCGCCACTTGTCGCTTAACCGTGAGTAGTCTAGTTCGACCGATCGCTGGTGCAAGTATACGAGAAATCGGCTAGCAAGAAGATGGTCGTAATTGATTAGCGCTCAATTAACGGGAACTAGTACAGTTGCGACCACCTCTAGAATGGAGGGCATGCTGGAAAGCACACCCTGATTGGCCAACCCTTACATGGCTGCCTAGCCTTATGTCTTGATAATAATTTACTCCACGGACTTTCGGCCCTGTGGTCGAGGTGAAGTGGTCCCAAGATGCATGACGATGCTCAGTTACTGCAACATCACGATACGCGATCTATTCGAGAGTGCCGCCCAAACGGTACACTCGCTGGAGTCCATTCTAGATACTCCTCTCAAGGCTCACAGTTGGGCTTGGCCAATGATCGCCCAAATGATTGACCAGCCACTTCGCGAGCGCTGCATTCACCTCGTGAGGCTTCTCAAGCTGTAACCAATGTCCAGCCTCCACGATTACTTCGGTGAGCGAAGAGCAGAGCTTTCTCTGTTGCTCAGCGATACTGGTAGTATGCACGGCGCATACAGTGTCGTATTTGGCTTCGATGAACAGCACGGGAAAATCCAGCCGGGCGTTGTTGACAGCCTGGGTCGTATTATATTCTCGATTGCGGTCGTGATTCATGTACAGTGCGTTCGTGCCGTAGAAGCCGGTCTTCTTGAAAGCTTCTCCGTAAGCCGCCAGCTTGTCGCCATCAAGAAGGCTCTGGGGGATGCTCGTTGCAGCGGGAGGTTTCGGCAGCTTGCTCGGGCCTCCACCAGGGCCTCCGTCTTCTGCAGTCCTGGCGGTGTGGGATGGGAGATAGAGGTTGCCTGCATCGCCTGGCCGATGACAGAGCTTAAGCCAGCCCTCCGGCTCCGAATCGTAGAAGGCGGTGATGGATTCGAATGCTCGCTGGTAGTGCACTTGATACGACCACTGTCCAAACGGATATTTGTCCGCAGGATAAATGTCGCGGTTGACCGTCGTCAGAAGCTCCTGCAGTCCCATCTCGATTGTGCGATACGGCACCGCCATGAAGACCGCCCCTCGCACCATAGCCGGGCTCGTGGCACACAGCGTTCCTATCGTGCCGCAGCCCCAGTCATGCGCGATCCAAATGGCATCGCTCCGTCCGGTATCAGCAAGCACGGCCTTCATGCTGAGGACAATCTTTTCCTGGGAGTAGTCCTCGAACACGCGATTCGCGGTCGAACGGCCGTGGCCGGGGAGATCGGGCGCCACTACACGGAATCCCAACGACGCGAAACATTCGAGCTGATGGCTCCAGAGTAGTGAGATGTCCGGCCAACCGTGTACGAATATCAGCAGCGGGCCTTTTTCCGGGCCGGAAGCAAGGTAGAAAATCGTCTTCTGGCCATTTTCGTATTGGACAAAGTGCTCTTCGAAGGGCATTGTAGATGTGTGGTGGCTGAAGTGAGCAAGCGGGTAGCTTGAGCGTAGGCACTGGCCGTGTCTTTTCCAGAGAAAGCTGAGGCAGAAGCGTTGATTTTATGAACGTCTGCCCGAAGATTGGCCCGAGGAGAGGCACGGCTGCAGAGGAGCTTAACTTAACAGTCACCTAATTTGTAAGCGAATGGATTATGCATCTTGCAAGAAGATAAAAGTCAAGCGCCGCATCTATCCCCAAAAATCAAGCCAATTCGTTTGCATATCTTATTTCGAGTAAACAATGGTATCAAAACAGAAAGTTCTGTTGATCGGGGCCACCGGGAATACTGGCAAGGACATCCTCGAAGGACTCGTCGGAGCCGGAAACCTTGCAAGGCATCTCTTCATTCCAAGCAGTATCGTCAGGCTAATCTCGTTCATATAGGAGGTGATCATCTTCTCGAGATCTCAGTCAGCGTCAAGCGACAAAGTGCAACAACTCAGAGACCGCGGCCTGAAAGTAATCGATGCTCCCTCCGACGCAACAGCGAGGGATCTCGCCGCCATTCTCCAAGCAATCGACGTGGTCGTCAGTGCCGTCGGACCTCAAGACCAACTCGACCAGTTCAAGTGGATCGACGCCGCCAAAGAAGCCGGAGTCAAACGTTTTGTGCCTTGCGGATTCACAACCATCTGTCCGCGTGGGGATGTCATGCTTATCCACGACGAGAAGGAAGCAGTCCACGACTACCTATTCAAGGAAAAGCTACCGTACACCATCATCGATGTCGGCTACTGGTATCAGATTTCCTTTCCCAAACTCCCTTCTGGCAAGGTGGATTACGCTGTTGCTGTACCGCTCGACGAAGTATATGCTGGAGGCGATGCTCCCAACCTTCTGGTGGACAAACGGGACATTGGCAAATACGTCGCGAGGATTATCGGTGACCCTCGAACTTTGAACAAGAGAGTTATTGCGTATGGCGAAGAACTTTCTCAGAATCAGATTACCGAGATTATCGAGAAACTGAGTGGTGAGAAACTGTCTCTCAAACCTGTAAGCTTTGAATCTCCTCGGGATGCCCGCCATGAACTACCTAACATGCCTCTCAGGTCTCTGCAGAAGAACTTAGACAACGCACGAAAGAAGCCGTCGACAGTCTTAGGAAAGCAGAAGTCAAAGACTTTGGATCTCGCGTGGGCGTCTACATCAATCAGTACAAGGTTTCCAAATTCGTCCGCGCCGACAACACCCTTCAGAATGCCAGCTACCTTGGTTACATGGATGCTCATGAGCTTTATCATGACTTCAAACCTACTACATTCGAGCACTTCTTCCAGGAGACGCTTGATCAGAAAGGTCAGAATCCATTTGCATAGTCAGCGAGTTGATTCTAGAGCATTATACCCGCCGGTTGAGGCTCGAGTGGCATGCTATTCAGCTCCTCACATGTCGAAAGGTGTCTCTCACTTCCTGAACGAAGATTTCAGGCACCTCCCATGCAGCAAAGTGGCCGCCCTTTTCTGCGTCTCTCCAGTGGATGATACGGGAGTAATATTTCTCAGCCTATGAACGTGTCAGTCGTGCCATATCTTCGTCGAGAGCCGCCCAACTCACCCAGCTTCGAG
Source organism: Neohortaea acidophila (assembly GCF_010093505.1). Taxonomy (NCBI): domain Eukaryota; kingdom Fungi; phylum Ascomycota; class Dothideomycetes; order Mycosphaerellales; family Teratosphaeriaceae; genus Neohortaea; species Neohortaea acidophila. The sequence continues at coordinate 490,592 of NW_022985514.1, forward strand.
GTACATATGAAGCGTCGCCGGGGAACAGGGTCACTCCAATGGGTATCTCAATTCGGGTACCCATGGTCCAATCGTGATTCTGCTGCGTGTATAGCCTGGCCGAAGTCGAGCCGGTGTTGGTCAACCAATAGATCATGATATTGTCGAGGATTTCATCCTTTGTCAAGATCTCATACACGTCACCCCGATGGTGACTCCAGCCGTGGATCTTCTCCAGGATCCAAGCAGCTTGGCCAACGGGTGAATCGGCCAGAGAGTACCCAATGGTTTGCGGTCGCGTGGCTTGCAGCATTAGATACGCATCCTCCGTTCCGTCCCATGCTTCCATTTGGCGCACCGCACGCTGCTCGCCTGGCGAAAGATCCTTCCTGCCGCCGACTTCTTTGGGCACATTGAAGAAGATGGTGTTGAGGTGAACACCGACCAGAGACGCGGGCGGATTTTCGCTCGCCAAAATGGCCACGAGATCCCCGCCCCAATCACCGCCTTGTGCAACCCACTGATCATAGCCCAATTTAACCATGAGCGCAACAAACGCTTTGTTGATACGCCTGTGGCTCCATTCACTCTTTGCCGTCGACCAGCCGTAGCCAGGTAACGAAGGGATGACCAGATGAAAGGCGTCCTCGGCCTTGCCTCCGTATTGTGTAGGATCAGTCAGAGGGCCTACAGCCTTGCGAAACTCCAAGATGGATCCCGGCCAGCCATGCACTAATAACATAGGCATCGCCTCAGCATGTTTCGACTTGATGTGCAGGAAGTAGATCTCCTCGCCTTCGTAAGATGCGAGAAACTGCTCGTGGCTGTTGAGCCAGGCTTCACATTTCCGCCAGTCATATTTCTCGATCCAGTAGTTCGTCAATTCCCGCATAGCTTGTAGAGGCACACCATGGCTCCAGCCCGAGGTTATCTCTGCGGCAGGGTATCGAGTGGATTGGAGTCTGGATTTGAGGTCGGAAAGTTCGCTGTCAGGTACCTGAACGGAGAAGGGAGCGATTTTGGTAATGGTCGAAGCCATGTTGGGTCAGATGCTGCGGTCAAAGCGGAGGGATATATCAGTTCGAGGACAGGCGACAGGGATGGAAAGCTAACAGATAAATTATTAGCCTGGACTCATGAGTCAAGTCTATGGCGTTATCGAGGTTTGGATGCGACGGTGCAAAGTACGGTACGCGGCTGGGAAGCTGAAACCTTGCCACACTTCACGGCCGTCCCATTTTGACTACGCCGACAAAACCAGACGTGAACGATGATGTCCGTCCACGAGAGACGATTCTCGTTAAATCAAATTGAAGATTCAGCAACAAGTTATGAAACGCAAGGCCTGCCAGCAAGTATCAGACATTCCCTCGCCTAGCTGTGATTGCCCGAAGCGGCGGGTTTTTGATAACCAGCAAAACCTCCTGTCTCTTGAAGCAGCAAAGGCACCTCCTCCGCCTCGAAGGCTTGCCTGATCCCCAATTCTTTCGGCTCCCAACCTAACCCTCTTACGCGGCGAGCACGGCTACGAGAATTGGCGCCGACGACTACGACAGAGTACGGGCCAAACAGATCCTCGTACTCCTGCGTAGGAATCTCTCTTGGCTGTGGCTCATCGACCCTTCCGGCCGCGTGCAGGTGTGTTCCAGTCATCGCAGCAATCTCGCGCCAGGAGATCTCTTCGCCGTTTTCGCAGAAGAAGTAAGGGTTTCCCGTCGCGGCAGCGTCCGGTGCAGCTTGCGCCCATTGTAGCACAAGCAGGTATGCTCGAGCCAGGTCGCTCACATGAACTGTTGACCACACCGCCTCACCCTTCCCCACATGGCCTGCGTATCTATGCTTCATAGCGAAGCGCGTCAGGGTTGGGACTTGGATTGAAAGCTTGCCGTCGGTTTTCGAAACGCCGTAGATGAGCGGAGGCAAGATGGTGAACATGCGCGCCATGGGCCCGATTTCGGCTCTCGCTCGGATGATCTCAAGATCAATCAATCGGTGAGAGGCGGAGTCTGGCAGCGCGTCTAGGTCCTCGGGCTTGTCATCGCGGAATATCTTTTCGGACCGGTACGCAGACTTCGAGTCGTCGCTCAAGAACGATGTCCCACTAGTGTGGATATACGTGGTCTTGAGATTTCTCGTGGCTCTCCGCCGGATGCCATCAAGCACCGCTTTGACAGATGGCATGTCATCGGCCGTGGCAGTGTGGAGGACGATGTCGCTGGCCTCGGTCTGCTTGGAGATGAGATCGTGGTCGTCTAGCTTGCCCATGACGGTTTTGACACCCCTCTGGGCCAGCTCGTCGGCGGCTTCTTGACGACGCACGAGCGCCGTGACGTTGTATCCATTTTTAAGCAAGTTCTCCAGTACGGCGAGGCCGATATATCCCGGGCCGATGAGGAACAATTTCTTGCTGGAGGACATTTTGGTTGGCGACGATCAAAGAGCACGGGCGTGGTTTGATCGATGAGGATTGTGCTCTTCAGCTCCGCATGTGGGGACGCAGGTGTTTCAGCAGGCGGTAGTCTTAGTCAAGTCACGGACAATCTAATCCGTGTCGATTGCCGTTGCCGTGATGCGGTGGAAGACGATCCCCGCATGCGGGGAAATTCTAGACATCTTCCGGCTCTCAGCTCTGCTCCATCTCAGGTGAACGGAGGACCGCTCGCGCTGCCCAACGGCCGCAGCGTATAGCGACGATGCTTGCTCCATCTCTCCCTCCGCGTCCGTGCCGAAGAAGTCTACTAAGACCAGGAGCCTGCTGTTCGGTTGTTTCAAGGTGCCTGATCCGCTTAGTAGTCCTGTGCGGTTGTGCCGTACACCTAGACACGATGGCTCCGATGCGGAGTCGCCAAGCTGACGAGAAGAAAGACATATCACGACGAAACGGGAACCTTTCTTTCATGACGCTTTTCAATCGGCCATAACCCTTCTCAAAGCGGAACAAGATTGCAAATGCATGCAAGCATGCTGGCCGCGTGCGGCACAACGATCGGCCGAAAGGCAGTCAGCCTCGCAGCCTATGAGAAGTGCAGCACACTGCGGTATACAAAAGAAGTACCTCCAACGTACATAAAGCGCACCACTTCGCCTCATCATCATCCGGAGCAAAGTTCCACGAGCTCCAACAATGTCCCTCTACCTCTACGCCATCGTCGCCTCCATCGGCCTGGTTGCGGTAAGGCTTTACTATAATGCATATGCCTCACCAGTCCTCCGCAGCATCCCGGGACCCCGCATCGCTGCATTCACCAAATACTGGTGACTCTTGAATGTCTACCGCGGCCAAGCTCATCTCGATCTAATTGACCTGCACCGCAAGCATGGCCCGCTCGTTCGTACGGCACCGCACGTCGTCAGCGTTGCCGATTCAGCAATGATACCGCTGATTTACGGCGCAACGGAGAAATTCAAAAAGCCTGCTTTCTATCCTATCCAATGCATTAGCTGGCGGAAGCAACCGGCAATGAACCTGTTCTCCACTCGGGATCCCGAACAGCACCGAGTCGAGAAACGCAAGGTCGGCGCCGCGTATAGTCTAGGCAACCTGCTGGCCATGGAAGACCAGATCGATTCGTGCACTCGACTGTTTTGCGATCGGATGGAGGAAGCGAACAAGTCGCCAATCGATCTTGGAGCATGGCTGCAATACTACGCCTTCAACGTGGTAGGAGAACCCACATTCTCCCAGAAGCTTGGCTTTCTCGAAGGCGGCCAGGATGTCGACGGAATGATGAAGGCTATCGAGGGGATGCTAGCATACGCATCAATGTGCGGCCAAGTACCGTGGTGGTAGGCCGACAAGAAGCACCCCGATAACAGGTTCGTTAGCTGACTGACCGTTCCCAGGCATAACGTTCTATTGGGCAATCCATTATTGACGAAGCTCGCACCCGCCATGGAGCATTGGAATCAAGTCTTGATCTTCACCCTCAAAGCCATCAACTCTCGCACCGAGCTCCAACGCGACGGAGAGCTGAATGATGCTGCAGAGCAAGGTGCCGACATGCTCAGCCGCTGGCACAATGTCAAATCGACGGATCCGTTGAAGATGACGACTCGCGATATCATCGTACATCTCAGCACCAACGTTTTTGCGAGATCCGACACAACTGCAATCGCCCTTCGTTGAGTTGTGTACAACTTGTGCAAGAATCACGAGGCAATGGCCAAGATGCGGGCGGAAATTGACGAGGCCGATGGCAAGGGATTGCTTACCCATCCCATCCGATACAAAGAGGTCACAGCCCATCTGCCATACTTTTGTGCTGTCTTGAAGGAAGCTATGCGACTTAACCCGTCTGTTGGCCTCATAATGGAAAGGCACGTTCCCCCACAAGGAGCAAATATCTGCGGCAAAGAAATCCCAGGCGGCACAATCGTCGGAATCAATCCGTGGGTCCTGAATTACGACGAGTCATTGTTCGAACGGCCGGAATCATTTGAGCCGTCACGTTGGATCGACGGGACGAAAGAAGAGCTGCAAGGACGAGAGCATATTCTTAGCCTCAACTTTGGAGCGGGCGCTCGGGGCTGCATTGGCAAACACACCTCCCTCATTGAGATGCACAAGATCCTGCCGGAGATGTACAGGCGATTCGACGTCAAGCTCGTGCGTCCAGACGAGCCTTGGAAAACGACGAATCACTGGTTTGTGCAGCAAGAAGGCTTGATTTGCACGCTCGCACCACGAGCCCAACATTGATCGGGAACAATGACGACCGTTTCGGTCAAACACAAAAATATGGGTCCTTGGGGAACATCGCTGACTTCGGGGCCTGACGAAATATGAGAAGATACCCAGGCCTTGCAACACAGTTAGGGCATGAACATTAGTTACGAAGGCCATGGATTGATTGGAGTGCGAAGTTCCCAATGCCTCGACCCGAACCCCGAGGCTAGCGAGAACGATTGCTGCTATACGCTTGAAGCTCAGTGCAGTTAACGCAATTCCATATTCAGCAAGTTTGACCTGCCAAAAATGGCCGTGCTCGTTGCTGGGCTTGACGGGGTCGGTAGAGAGGCGCGTTTGGAATCATGTCCAAACTGAAATTCGGCTCGTCTGTCTTCGCATTCGGCAGGCAGCACACCTCATTGGGCAACTCATTGACATGGCTCGCGCGTGTCTATTGCCGCGTGAGCATCAAGACATTCAACACGTTGATTGTGGAGCAACGCGGTTATTGCCCCACTACAAGCCAATGGAACTCCGTATACGACGGATACCACAAGGCCTGCGTGGGTGGAGTCAATGGACATATAAAATGCTCAGGGAAACCACGATTTCCAAGGCCAGGCCGTATCAGAATTCCTTCGTCTAAACTATCACCATGCAGCTTTTCGTTCTGTTATCTCTGGCGGTCGCCGTTGCGGCCTCGCCTTTGGACGCGGCCAAAAGGACCACGACGATCACGTCCACTGTTACTCCAACTTGTGGGCTTCCAGCAGACACAACTAGAACCACGACCTCTGCCACCAAGGTCAACGACGACGACTCCGTCTCGACAATCACCAAAGTCGTCACCGGCGCCTTCTCCACTCCAAGTCTATTCAATATCTATGCCACCATCAACGACCGCTACGCCATCCATACAGTCGAGGCGCTCGGTCTCACGGGCACGACGGGTTACGACCCGCCGCGCTTCGCCATGGCCTCTGGAAATCGTCTGCGCTACGGGAAGAACCAGTTTGCCGAGCAGGACAACACGACGGATCCCGAGGACTTCTTCTTCAACACTCCTGCATCGATCAAGAAGTCGAATGAGGGATACATCACGTGCGACATCACCTACGCTGGAGACGGCATCTGCCCGCTCAACTGCGTGTCGCCCTACGGGAACGGTACCGTGTCGAGTATGGGGTATGGCAACGTCTGGTACCTCGGGACAACGGCGATTGCGTATGGCGAGCCGGGCGACGACTTCCAGATTTTTACCGCTATTGTGGTGTCGTAGGCATTGTGCTCGCCCCTACATCCAGTTGGCTATGCGCGTGCAATCGGATTGGTGACATCGGAGAGTTTCAGTATAGAGACAATGCAATCATACCGTCGCTTACATGGACATCTCTTTGCACAAGATCGGTCATGCACTCCGATATCCCTTCATTGCCACAGACAGCAGATTCTCAAAACCATCGCTTGGCTGCGAGTCAATGATGCCTCGCAGCATAACGCTTGGGAGGAAGACGACATCCACCTGCGAACATTTTCATCGATGAACGTTCATCCTAGCCGCGAGCTCAATCTGCAAGCTTGACATATCTCTCCAAGCCCTCGACGCGCCCCACCCACCGCTCGATAGCAGGCCACTTGGAGATATCCAACCCACTCTCATCCAGGCAATGCGTATAAGCGAACAAGACGACATCGGCCAGACTGACATGATTCGCGACAAACCACTCTCGTCCAGTAAGATGGTGCTCCATGACGTCCAACACCTCCGCTGCCTGCTTTTCTTTCCCAGGAATTTGTGCCTTCTGTGTCTCGGTCAGGTTGTCCACGCCCACCATCGTCCGCCAGAATCTCAAGACGGCAATGCATGGCTCGTGAGAGTACTGCTCGAAAAACATCCACTGCAGCATGCGCGCGTGCTCCAGCCGGTCTCGGGGGATTAAATTTGCTTTGCTGTCGGGGTCGTCGGCCAAGTAGTAGCATGCAGCATTGCTTTCCGGGAGGAAGGTGTCGTTGCCGACTTGCAGCACGGGAAGACGTCCGTTGGCGTTGACTCGGGCGAGGTATTCTGGCGTCCGTGTCTCTTGTTTCAGAACGTTGTAATCGATGAGCTTGTGAATTCTGATACCCAGCAGCGAGGCAGTGAGTCGGACCTTGTAGGAGTTGCCAGATAGGTGCGCTTCGTGCAAGGTCAGCTGCTCCTGCTGAGAAGCCATGTTGTCCGACGTTCGAACCCTTGCTCGACGTTGGGGCACAAGGCGACGACACAGTGGAGAGAACATAAGGGACAAAACGATACGGATACAGAGGATCGCACAAGCCACCGTATCGAGCGTATGTAAGCTGATCCCTCGACAATTTTGCGGCTGAGGACCTGGACCACATCATTAATCAAAGCCCTGCTAGAATCCTACACGTGTTCGTGCCCTCAGTTCTTCCACGTAATCGTCTTGAGCCTCACCCATTCTTTCAATCCCTCCTCGCCATTGAAACGGCCAAAGCCACCTATTCGAAAAATGTTAGCGCCAGTGGAAGTCGTCCAACAAGATGCAAGACGCACTCTTCTTCGCTCCACCATGCGGCAGCGCACTCTCATCATGCACACTCATTGAATTGATGTGCACCGCACCCGTCTCAATCTGTTTCGCAATCTTGAAGCCGCGCTGCAGGTTCTCCGTAAAGACCGCTGAGGCAAGGCCATAGTCGGTGTCGTTTGCAATCTTGATGGCTTCTTCGTCGCTTTCCACCACGAACAGGCTGACCGTTGGACCAAAGGACTCGGTGTAGTACAGGTCCATGCCTTTTTGGACACCCTCGATGACGACAGGTCGCATGGCGGTGGCCAAGTCACGCTTGTCGCCGATGTCTCCGTAGAGTGCCTTTGCGCCTTTGCCAACCGCGTCCTGTAGCAACGCAGCATTCTTCGAGACGGGAGTCTTGTCGATCAGGACAAGTCCATTCTTATCCGGGAAGACAGCATCGATGGTACCGGAAAGTACCTCGCGGAACTTGTCCGCGATCTTCGCATTGACGAGGATACGTTCAGTAGCCATGCAAATCTGTCCGGAATACAGGAATGCTCCAAGGGTGCACTGCAGCGCCGCAACGGAAAGATCGGCATCTTCGCACACGATCGCTGGCGCCTTGCCTCCCAACTCCATCAGAACAGGCTTGAGATTCTTACCGGCAAGAGCAGCGATATTGGATCCGATTGCGGTGCTGCCGGTGAAGTTGATTTTTTTCACGGCCGGCGCGGCAATTAGCGTCTGCGTGATCTCGCCGCCGTCTTGTGGGCTGTGGATGATTGTGTTCAGACAGCCAGGAGGTAGGCCAGCCTTGTGGAAGATGTCGACCAGAGTGAAGTAGCAACCGGGTGCGCGTTCCGGACCTTTGACCACTACTGTATTTCCCACTGCAATGCGATTGGTGTCAGCAAGCAGGCATCAACTCCAATCCCCATTTTGATACTGCTTACTTGCAAGCGGTCCGAGGAAGGATCGCAATCCCAAGATGCAGGGCGCATTCCACGGAGCAATACTGACGACCACGCCGTATGGCTCTCTCACGACCATCGCGCTCCTATCTTCAGCGAGGATAGTTGGAACAGAGCCCGTCTGAACATTCGAGATCAACCCGGCGCAGCTCTTCAAGCTTTCCAGAGCATCATTGAAATCAAAGTCAAAGTAAGGCTCCGTACTTCCCGTCTCGGTGGAGCAGAAATGCCAGAGATCATCCTTCCTCTTCACCAATTCGTCAGCCGCTTTGAGCAATAGATCCCGTCGGAAGCTGGGCTTCGTCTGACTCCAGGCGGGGAAGGCTGCTTCAGCAGCGGCAACGGCTGCCAATGCATCTTCTGACGACGCCGCTGAGGATTTGTATAGCTTTTCGTAGGTCAGGGGGGAAACGATGTCTTGCGTCTTGACTGTGTGGACTTGTTCGCCATTGCGCCAGAGCGGAACAGTCCAGTCAGGGCTGCCTCGAGAGCTCGTGGAGCCGCCGTTTGTCTGTGCCATTGTTCGATGTACAGTGTTGTTTTTGCAACGTGTGTGGGTTAACTGTCAATGCACACAGCAAGCTTTGTAGCATCTGTAAGAGGAGGTGCGGTGCCTCTCTACTCGGACCAAGATGCGGCACATCAACACGGCTATCTTAGCTTTGGAGATCGTCTGCGGGGCTGGATACCGCGAGCTTCCCCAGATTCAACTGCGGGTCGGATTTCCGGATGTCGGAAACGTCGGACCTGCGGATCTGTGCCGTACTCCAATCCTCCGGAGCCTTGCATCATCCAGATTGCAAAGTTGATGCATTTGCCTCGATCAAGGCAAGATGAAGACTTCTTCCAGCGGCATCAAAAGCTGTCTGTGTAGGCTCGTACACGGCCGTCCAAGCTAGGCTCGCGGACACAGTACACCATCCGAGTGGGAGCCATGCGAGTAGAAAGGATGCCCGAAGAGCTTGCTAGTTCATTGCGCGGCTCTGACAGCATTGCAACTTCCAGCAGCCGTGCATGTTCAGGCAGTCTACGATCGTCACTCTGGTCCAGATAGATTCCCGCACGTTCGTTCTCAATCTCGATCACGCGTTCCAAGTGAGCCGCAAGGTAATCGATGTCCTGGAGGTTGATGGTACGGAGCACCGCAAGACACCGTTGTCGAATGCTGAGCACGCGGCACTTGATTATAATCAAGCGCAAGCAACTGACGAACCCCGAACCAAGACTCATAGCAGGCAAGGTCTGAGGCTTGGATGTCCCGGTGAGCGGTACTAAGCCAGCCTGAGCAACTCTCTCTACAATGTCGGCCATGTGAGCGAACTGCTGGTCGAAACGGTCGCACATCATCTCGGTGGAGTCTTGCCACGTGCAAGCCACGAACCAGGTGTAGAACAAGTAGAGTTGCGTGAGCATGTACTCCACCTCGGTCTCCGTGGAAAAGCGCACGGCTGCGAAAGCGGCGCTCCAAGCACTCAGATCAAGGCGGGTCGCCTCCATCTCTTCCACCAACTCGGGTTCTAGTTTGAGGTTCGAAGTTCTGGCAAGAGCGCGAAGGAGACAATATCGCACCTGACCGGCCACATCCATCTCGGTATTATCATCCGACTCGTCGTTGTAATATTCCAACTCGTCGCTGGTGTCTGAGGCCAATCGCTTCGCAAGGTACGCTGCGTCTACTATGCACTCTTTCAATGACTCGACTTTGGTTGCGAGTACGTCCAGATGAACGTTGGCTTCTTCCAGCGAGAAGAATGACTTGGGCAGAGGCTCGTCACATAGCGGATGAAGATAGCTTGGTAAAGTCAGATCGCGCGTGACAATATCGTGACAGGGGGCGTGCTTACGGGTCCGCTTGATCTGAGACGTCAAAATCCTGGTCCATACGGATGAAGGTGTTGAGGAGAGTGTCCACGCCATTTGCTGGTCGTACTTTGAGACAGACCGTGCGTCGACCTTCACAAGCCAAGCCGTTGGAAGGGCAGCTCCTCCGCTCGTACAGCATCTCCAGAGCGCTCTTCAGATGGGCAGAGGCCTCTAAGCGGTTACCGGCATAGAGGGCGAAGTAGAAGAGGAGCAGGGACAGCATCAGTGCCACGACAATCTCATCCTCCCTGACGATAGCGGGAAGACTCGAAATATATCGCCGAGCATGCGACATGGCGGCAGTATACTGTTGGATTGCCAGGTCACGGTGGTCTACCATCGAGTGACCATCTCCTCGCTCATTCGGGGCGATCAATACCCTATGCATCGAGCCGAGCGCGGCGCAACCAAAGGCAAGGAAGGGCTTCTGCGCGGCCAAGTCGACTGCTATATGCTGCCACGATGAGCTCTCGGGCAGCTTTTTTATAGTCCAGGCGTAGAAGAATTCGAGGCCAACGATGTCGACACTCCGAAGGGATCCGTTGGCGGGCATGGGCGTGATCGGGGCCAAGATCACATCGTGTATTGGAGTTTCGCGGGCGCTGTGCAGGAGCGATCCAGAAGGCTCGCAATACCGACGGGATCTTCGGCTGTTTCCACAGGATGGTTTCTGCTCGTCGCATTTGATTCTACGCTGCCTAACTCGTTTCTGTCAGTGCGGGAGTGCGGAGGAATTGACTTCGTACGTCTTACCGGCACGTTAAACAGCCAGTGCGTGTCTTGGGGCGTTTAGCACGCTTTCTGATGATAGGCACCGTCATGGAGGTGGCGAAAGGCGTCAACAGAGGGAAGATAAGGTGAGAAGTGCGCGGTGCATTGAGCGAGAGATCGCAATTAAGGACCCTGCCAGATGTCCTGTTGGGGCTCCCGCGGCTGGCGCATAAGAGACGGCAGGCTGACGACTGGCGTGCATGCCCACGGCTTCATAGAGCGCCAGATTCAATGTTTTTCTGAGCGCTACTCCGAGGATTGCAAAGTACGTTCTCTGATGCCTAAATCAATTGACGATACGAAGTCAGCTGACTAAGCTCGTTTAGTCGCGTGCCCGCGGCTCGGGGTCTCGATCTTGGCAAGGCTGTGCTCGTTCAGTAGTGCGCTTTGACTTTATTTGGGCTTCGTCACCCTCTTTGCTTCTTTGTCTTTGGATCGCCACTCATGGCAAGACAGATTTTACGACTGCTTCACACGAAAGAAATCGAAATGGCTGTGCAAAGATGTGCGTACTCTTCGTTTAGTACCTGCGTGATGCCGACCAATCATCTCAACACAGATCTTGCCTCCGTCGCATATATCTAGAGGCCTGCTGCTGTGTCGATTTCTCGCCTTCTTGCATTCATCAGCTACCAACAATCCTACCATCTGTTGTGAATGGCATATATGCGTACACTTTGGGCGTTACTCGTCCTCAAAATCTCCCTGGCCATGTCTTCTGCAGCCGAAGGACGACCAAATCGATACCATCTCCCCGCCGAGAGCTCGCAGCACGCTGGCACCATCATGACCTGGCCGACGGCGCACTCCATCTTCACGCCCTCCTGGTCCTATTCCGCGGCTAATGTCACCGCCACACGACTTGAGCTGGCCAATCTCATTACATCCATCGCCCAGTACGAGCCTGTGCAAGTTTTTGTTCGGGACCCGGCATCATACTCCAACAATGTCAACGATGCCTGCGGATACGAGTCCGCTCATCGTTTGCTCAAAGGCCATCCCAACGTCACTCTTCATACCAGCACCAATGTCGACTCGCTGTGGTCCCGAGACAACGGAGCGCTCTTCGCGTACACAGTGAATGGGCAAAAAGTGAACAACACGTGGTATAGCCACGACGACCCTGGTGTTGGCTTCGAGCGAACCGACACGTCAAGCTCGGTAGTCGGGCTGGTCCTGAGTTTCGATCAGTGGGGGAGGAAGTTACCGCCCAGTCCTGAGAGCTATATGGCGGCGGACGAGACGCAGAGGATGGGCTTGTCTTCCGGTGTGTGCTGACCATACATGTCTACAAACAACATGACTGGCACTAACGATATGTTGCAACAGTGCTTGCACCCTTTGTCGGAGAGGGCGGCGCAATTGAAGTCGATGGCGAAGGCACGCTCATCGCCACCGAATCCTCGCTTCTCAATCCCAACCGCAACCCAGGCGTCACCAAGGCGCGGATGGAAGGGTATTTCTTCGAAATGTTTGGCGTGGCGAAGACGATCTGGATCCCGGGGTTTCGAGGGTACGACATCACCGACGACCATATCGACGGCCTTGTTCGATTTGGCGGGCTCACCGCGGACGGAAAGCGGACGGTGTTTGTCGACCGGCCGTATGTTGCCCCCAATGCTACACGAAAAGAGCGAGAAAACGCGCTGTCCGATTATAATCCCTGCATGCGGATCTTGGGCGCGAGTACCGATGCAAAGGGGCGAGAGTTCAACATTGTCGTCTGTAAGGCTCGCTCCCCGTTCTACCCATCCATGAATCCAGGCTAACTCATCTCAACGCCAGTGCAAGAGCCCGACCCAAAAATAGTCCTCGGCAAGAACTACGACCCTGCCTCTGGCCCGTCGGTGGCGTACGTCAACTTCCACGTGGTCAATGGCGCGGTTATGTTATCCAAGTTCGGAGACGCCCAGGCGGACAACGAAGCTGCCAGGCTGGTGGCAGAGAACATGCCAGGACGTACGGTTGTGCAAGTCTACACGCATCAGCTGGCTATTCAAGGGGGTGGCATTCATTGTTCCACTCAGCAATATTATTTGTAGTCTGGGTAGGTTCGACGCTATAATGGCTGCAATACTCTCTGTGCAACCTCCTCATCACTAATCTGCACGTTCCATTTATTCCTCTCCACATCCATTCCATCTTCCCCAAAAATTCGGAAGTACCCCTCTGGATTCTCATTGATACCCTCGTCGCCGTCTTTGGGCTTCGCAATCAAGTCTGCGCCCCACGTCTCATACTCGTCAATGGACAAGGCATACTCATTCCTCCACGCCACGACCGCATCCCAATTCGCGCACTTCCGGTTGATGCTAAAGTCGTGCATGAGGCCATTGCCGAGGCGTAGCCAGTACGCCGGGACGAGATCGCCGTTGGCGTTGCACTTGAGGTCTTGGAACAGCATGGAGACACAGTGTGCTTTGTGCTGCCAATGAAGGCGAGTGCGGTTCTCGTACCGCGGGCCCCAGTATTGCTCAAAAGTGCCTTTGCGCAGCTCGTTCAGGCAGTGTAACTTGTGGAAGACGTCCAGCTGGCCGAAGTAGCGCGGGTCGTTCTCCGTATCCGCTGGGACGCCACGTGTTGGATGATCGTATGGTTTGAGTTTGGCGTACATTGAGGGATCTTTTCCCATTGCCCGGATCTCTTCCGCTTTGAGAGGGACGTAGCGATTGTACACTGCTGATTATCAGCCATCTGAAGACCCTCCAGGACGAGCTAACGAGGACATGTACTTACGTATGTCGTCCCACAGACGGTCGGTGGACGGGCCAGGCTCCATGCGACAGATGTCGGGGTCATCTGGGGTAAAGAGGCTGCCGTTCATTTGGACGGTGTGTGTTGAGATGTAGGCTGTACTGTACATTGGTGCTGACGATCGGTTAGGATGATCCGAGCCCATTGGAGACTGTCTTGAGACTCACAAAACGTAGACCTGAGTTTGACAAGGTATGGTGCTTTCTCCGGCCGTAGATGTAGACCAACTGAGAATGTGAAGAGCGCGATGTTGAACAGCGTCAGCCATAGCATTGTTCGCGAGCTCCTCGGTCGAGCAAGCGTCGTTGAAGGGTAGTCGTCTATGTCATCAGAAAGTAGTCTCTGCTTGCTTTCGCCGTGTTCCTCGTCAAGGTATTTGTTGCCCATCTTGGAGAGAGTCGCTCAATAGTTGTCCGACGACGAGACAGTTGTTCGATTGATCACGGTCGCGAGAAGATAAGAAGATGCATTCGACGACCGAGTGGTGGAGAAAAGGTTCGGAGCCGTCGAGTACTAGCTTTACGGCGTGGATTGCGTGACCCTGTTGCACCAGACCTTCCAAAATATCGAGCACTCGCTCGATAGTGTAACGTTACAATGCGTCTCTAGCCTACCCATAGTTTGCATCGTCACTGCTCTTATCTTGGTCGTGTGCCTCGCCAACGTGTCCACCGCCGATCTTCTACGCTCTTCATACGCTCTAAATACCTGCGCTGTAACGTCACGTGCGTGGTGGCGTGTTTCTGGATACGAGAGTCCAATCAACGACCGGCAGATAGTTGTATAAGTGCGGATTTCCCCGCGGATCAGCAAGTAATTCTATGGGTCCAGCAAGTAGTTCAATACCCTAAGCCTTCGAGGGTCTAGTTGAGCTAGACGGTCAATGGCACCATAGGGTGCTCGAGTAACGACGTCCCTTCTTATCCATCCAGTGTACGCAGCCGATCCCCACGCCGTTTGAGGAGGGGTACAGGAGAGGGGATATAAGGCGATCGCGATGGCCCTTCCCTCCTCTCACTGAACAGCAAGGCATACGTACGTCCATCACATCGCTACAGTATCTTTTCAGCACAATCAACCATGCGTACTTCCTCGCTGCTCCTCAGCCTTGTGGCTTGCGCCAACCTGGGTCTCGCCTTTCCCCTGGGTAAGATGCCCTGATACATGCCCTGTTTCACCTGTTCACGTTAGCTGAGATCTATGCAGAAGGCCGTGCACTCGAGGAGGCGAAGCGTGCTGCAATTGCAGAGCCCGCCACTGCGTACACCGTGAGGGGTATCAACAAGCGCGAGGCCGAAACGGAGGAGAAGCGTGAGCCTGCCACGGCCTACTTCATCCATTCCGTTGACAAGCGCGAGGCGGAGGCAGAGGAGAAGCGTGAGCCCGAGACTGCGTACACGGTTCGCGGCTTGAACAAGCGTGAGGCGGAGGCAG